>NW_023339652.1:19691909-19696254 GCF_004916995.1 Morone saxatilis
TATTTATAGTGGCGCATGGCACAGTATAACCTAAGGGGTCTTAAGGATATTGCATCGCTGTCTAAGCGAACAGCCAGGCCCAAAATGGCGGCCGGCTCTCCTAAAGGTGGAAGCCCTACTCTTGATGCAGTAATGGCAGCTATTCAGGAAAGCAAGGAAGAGATATCAAGACAGTTAAATGCTAAAACAACTTCCACTCTCTAAAATTGAAACGGCGATGTCAACTTTAGCTGACCAAGTCAAAGAAATGGAGGGACGCATATCAGCAAATGAGGACAACATTAAAGATGCCACCACGCACATTGGCACACTGGTGAAGGAGGTACAGTCCCTCAAAGACAAAGTGGACGATTTAGAGAACAGGAGCCGGCGTAACAACATCCCCATAATTGGCCTCCCCGAGGAGGCTGAAGGCCGAGATGCTGCAGGATTTTTGGAGCAAGTCATACCGGAAATCCTCGGTATCGAAAACTTACCTACCCTCTTTACCTGCGAGAGAGCTCACCGCCTGGGAAAGCCCCCCGCCGGCTGAGACCCATGGTCGCAAAGCTCCTCAACTTTAAGAACAAGGAGAAAATAATGCGCCTCACCAGACAAAAGGGAGAGATTCACTACGAAAACAGCAGGGTTTACATCTTCCCAGACTGCAGCCCCCGTCTGCAATGCCTTAAAGACGCCTTTAAGGATGTTAAAAAGAGCCTTCGGGAAAGAGGGATTGCTTATTCCCTGCGTCATCCAGCCGAATTACGGATTACGCATCAGGGCAACATCAGGTGGTTTGCATCACCTTCCGCAGCGGCGGACTTTTTGAAAACTATTGACAATAACAACTGACCGAGCAGCTGAGATATCACAACAGTATACGCACCAGAGGACTTCCACCTGGCTGCTCCACCTGTACTGCTGTGACGCGGAGGGGAGGATACGTGTAAATTAATATGCGGACTACAAAGAGGGCTCATACATAGATATATGTTTGCTACTGAGTGGGATAGAAATTATCGTTTTAAGAGCCCCGCTCAATTTCCATACTGTTTACAATGACTTTGTTCAGAAGTGGTGACTACTGGACAGTTTGAACTTGTGTGAAGCTGTTTTTGTTTAATACAGTAGTAACTAAAATAGTGGCTGTATCCATCTGACCTTCTGAAACATGGTAACTTTATTTTGAGTAGCAGGAAAATTTGTATTATTATAACAATGGTAATTATTATTATTGTTGTTATTATTATTACTGTTATTATTATTACTATAATTATTTTATTATTATTTATTTATATTTTTCTTTTTCGCTCCCCTTATTTCTCATATTCACCAACATTTATTTACTTTGACCACCCTAGTTATCTATTGGATGTTGGTGATGTTGCTAATATTATAATAATTATTATTATTTCCTTTATTTATCTTTTTACTTGTGTACCTCAGTGGTATTATTTATTTATTTATTTTCTTCTTTTCGAAAAATATATTAGGGGAACAAGGGAGCATAGATTACCAACATGGGTCAGATAATTATTTAACTCTGTTCCCCTTTTACATGGCATTCCCCTACATCCCCCCTACTGGATTATGTTATACTTCAAGTCTACTTTACGCTGAGCTACCAAATATCGTGTTCATGCTTTAAATTCCAATAATTTTTTATTTATTTTTTCGATACGTAACTGGTTCTTAGAATTTGCTCCATGGTTTGATGCTTAATATATCTTTTTTCTAACTGTCAAGAGGTCATGTTGAGAGAGTAGAGAGTTACCTACCCAATTGGGATGTTTGGTGTTAAGGGTTCCAATGGGTGGGTCTCATACGGGTGTTTGGTATGGTTTTCACCTATAAGCATTGTTACTCACCTAACTTTCATTTTATATGTAAGCACTGAGGCTCCCAACATACTTAAGTTGCATCTGTTATTAAGGTATGACTAGCCAACTAAACTTAATTTCTTTGAATGTCAGGGGAATCAATTCTCCAATTAAGAGGAGAAAAATTTTGACGTACTTAAAGAGACAGTCCATTGATGTTTAATTTATTCAAGAAACTCACCTTTCTGATGCAGAACATGCCAAACTAAGGAGAGACTGGGTAGGACACGTCTACCATTCATCATTCAACACAAAAGCTAGGGGGGTTGCTATCCTTATCAATAAAAAACTGAACTTCAAATTAATATCAATAGAAAAAGATGGTAATGGAAGATGTATCTTAGTTAAGGGTGAACTGAACTCCAATAGGGTTACACATGTTAATATATATGGCCCCAACCACGACGACCCTGCTTTTTTTAATGACCTTGTATTAAAACTTGCAACCGCTGAGGGGCACTGTTTGGTTGGTGGTGACTTCAATTTAGTATTGGACCCCAATTTAGATCGATTCACGCCAAAATCTCTTAATCGCTCTAAGGCTGCCTCAGTTCTGCTCAGGGGGATGAAGGATTTGGGACTGTGCGATATTTGGCGGCAGCTTAATCCAAAAGCTAAAGACTTTTCATTCTTTTCAAATGTTCACAAGTCGGATCCATTCCAGAATTTGACATGTTTTTTAATAACACCGCACAATATGGCTGCCAGGGTCAATGATTGCTCTTATCTATCAGCTACATTGTTTGATCATAATCCTATAAAAATGACCTGGGAGAATGATGCTACACAATCGAAACCCTTTACTTGGAGGTTTAAATCCTATATGCTGAAGGACCCCGAATTTATTAGATTTATGAGAGGTCATATTGATGTATTTACGGAAATAAATATTAATTCCTCATCTCATGCTTTTATATGGGAGGCCTTAAAAGCGTATATGAGAGGCCAGATCCTATCATATAGCTCTCACAAGATCAGAGAAAAAAAGAAAACTCTTGCGAATTTGGAAAACGAAATTAGAGACCTGGAGCGCGAACATGCTCACACTAAAAGTGAAATAGTGCTCAGTACCCTGTCTTTAAAACGGATTCAATATAATAACTTATGTACTAATAAAGCTGAAGCTGACTTAGCTAGGACCAGCTATCATTACTACGAATTCGGCGATAAAACCAGCAAGCTACTAGCTTGGCAAATTAAAAGGGAAGAAAATGAAAAAACTATACATACTATTATCACAGACGATGGAAGGTCCCTTTTTAATCCACATGATATCAATTGTGAATTTCAATTATTGTATGAGACACTATATAAGACAGAACATGGGATTGAGAATACTAAAGCAAAAACATTTTTAAGTTCATTAACCTTGCCTAAATTAGACCCTGATGATAAAAACTACCTGGATGTTAATATATCCGAAAAAGAGGTTCTTGATACTATGAAATCCCTACAGAATAATAAAGCCCCTGGGCCAGATGGCTTTCCAATTTAATTTTTTAAAACCTTTTCTGATAAGCTTATAACCCCTTTAACAAACATGCTCAACGAAGCACTGACTAATAAAACTCTTCCTAGCTCTTTGGAATTGGCTACGATAATTTTGCTACCAAAATCGCCAAAATCGGGAAAGGATCGTCAAAAATGTACTTCTTATCGTCCTCTCAGTCTTCTGAACTCGGATTATAAAATTATATCGAAGTTAATTGCATTAAGAATGGAATATATAATCCCAAAAATTGTTAATGCTGATCAGACAGGCTTTGTTAAAAATCTATATGGATCGGACAATGTGCGTAGACTTTTTCATATAATTGAAGCAGCCCACTCACAAAAGGACCTCATGCTAATACTGTCAATGGACGTGGAAAAGGCGTTCGACAGGATCGAACCCAGCTTTCTCTTTCAAACTCTTGAAGTGATGAATTTTGGAACTAAATTTATTCACTACATTAAAACACTGTTTAACGGCCCCAAAGCACAAATTTTAACAAATGGGGTCTTGTCGGATATCTTCTCACTATCCAGGGGGGTTTGTCAGGGCTGCCCCTGCTCTCCATTGTTGTTTTTGATAGCCATAGAGCCTCTGGCCATTGCTATTCGCTCTAACAACACAATTACTGGTACCAGATTTAGAACAAGTGAGCATAAATTGGCTTTGTATGCAGATGACCTATTAGCCTTTGTGGCTGATCCTGCTAATTCTGCCCCCCCCCCCTTACAATGTTTCCAACAGTACAGTGCAGCTTCTAGCTATAAGCTAAACCTTACAAAAAGTGAGGTCCTGCCCTTAAATATACAGGACAACTATATCAAGAACTTAACCAGACCTTTGCAATGGCGCCCCAGTGGACTTAAATACTTGGGCATAGAAATTCAAACTTCTGTAGATAAAACCTTTAAAGAAAATTATATCAATCTCTTAAACCAAGTTAAAATAGATTTACAAAACTGGAGGGACCTTCCGCTATCACTAATTGGCA
>NW_023339652.1:19696354-19698571 GCF_004916995.1 Morone saxatilis
CTGGCCTCTCATATACGCTTTTAAAGCCTCCCATATAAAAGCATGAGATGAGGAGTTAATATTTGTTTCCATAAATACATCAATATGACCTCTCATAAATCTAATAAATTCGGGGTCCTTCAGCATATAGGATTTAAACCTCCAAGTAAAGGATTTCGATTGTGTAGCATTATTTTCCTAGGTCATTTTTATAGGATTATGATCAGACAATGTAGCTGATAGATAAGAGCAATCAGTGACCCTGGCAGCCATATTGTGGGGTATTAAAAACATGTCAATTCTGGAATACGACTTGTAAACATTTGAAAAGAATGAAAAGTCTTTAGCTTTTGGATTAAGCTGCCGCCAAATATCGCACAGTCCCAAATCCTTCATCCCCCGGAGCAGAACTGAGGCAGCCTTAGAGCGATTAAGAGATTTTGGCGTGGATCGGTCTAAATTGGGGTCCAACACCAAATTGAAGTCACGACCAACCAAACAGTGCCCCTCAGCTGTTGCAAGTTTTAATACAAGGTCATTCAAAAAAGCAGGGTCGTCGTGGTTGGGGCCATATATATTAACAAGTGTAACCCTATTGAAGTTCAGTTCACCCTTAACTAAGATAAAAGTCTTTAGCTTTTGGATTAAGCTGCCGCCAAATATCGCACAGTCCCAAATCCATCTTTTTCTGTTGATATTAATTTGAAGTTCAGTTTTTTATTGATAAGGATAGCAACCCCCCTAGCTTTTGTGTTGAATGATGAGTGGTAGACGTGTCCTACCATAATTTTCCCAGGTCATTTTTATAGGATTATGATCAGACAATGTAGCTGATAGATGTGGTAGACGTGTCCTACCCAGTCTCTCCTTAGTTTGGCATGTTCTGCATCAGAAAGGTGAGTTTCTTGAATAAATGAAACATCAGTGGACTGTCTCTTTAAGTACGTCAAAATTTTTCTCCTCTTAATTGGAGAATTGATTCCCCTGACATTCAAAGAAATTAAGTTTAGTTGGCTAGTCATACCTTAATAACAGATGCAACTTAAGTATGTTGGGAGCCCCAGTGCGTACATATAAAATGAAATTTAGGTGAGTAACAATGATTATAGGTGAAAACCGTACCGAACACCCGTATGAGACCCACCCATTGGAACCCTTAACACTAAACATCCCCATTGGGTAGGTAACTCTCTACTCTCTCAACACGACCTCTCGACAGTTAGAAAAAGGATATATTAAGCATCAAACCATGGAGCAAATTCTAAGACCCAGTTACGTATTGAAAAAATAAATTACATAAAATTAAAAAAAAAAAAAAAATTTTTTTTTTTTAAATGACTGGAATTTAAAGCATGAACATGAGATTTGGTAGCTCAGCGTGAAGTAGACTTGAAGTATAACATAATCCAGTGGCTTATAAGGGGAGTGCCATGTAAAAGGGGAACAGAGTTCTGAGGTACATAAGTAAAAAGATAAATAAATGAAATAATAATAATTATTATAATATTAGCAACATCACCAACATCCAATAGATAACTAAGAAGGGTGGTCAAAGTAAATAAATGATGGTGAATATGAGAAATAAGGGGAGCGAAAATTAAAAATATAAATAAATAATAAAAACAATTATAGTAATAATAATAACAATAGTAATAATAGTAACAGTAATAACAATAACAACAATAATAATAATCATTGTTATAATAATACAAATTTTCCTGCTACTCAAAATAAAGTTACCATGTTTCAGAAGGTCAGATGGATACAGCCACTACTTTAGTTACTATTGTATTAAACAAAAACAGCTTCACACAAGATCAAACTGTCCAGTAGTCACCACTTCTGAACAAAGTCATTATAAACAGTATGGAAATTGAGCGGGGCTCTTAATACGATAATTTCTATCCCACTCAGTAGCGAACATATATCTATGTATGAGCCCTCTTTGTAGTCCGCATATTAACTTACGCATATCCTTCCCTCCGCGTCACAGCAGTACAGGTGGAGCAGCCAGGAAGTCCTCTGGTGCGTATACTGTTGTGATATCTCAGCTGCTCAGTCAGTTGTTATTGTCAATTGTTTTCAAAAAGTCCGCCGCTGCGGAAGGTGATGCAAACCACCTGATGTTGCCCTAATGCATAATCCGTAGTTTAGCTGGATGATGCAGGGAATACGCAATTCCTCTTTCCCGAAGGCTCTTTTTAACATCCTTAAAGGCAGGGGCGGACTGGCCATCTG
>NW_023339652.1:19698596-19701365 GCF_004916995.1 Morone saxatilis
CATCTGTGTTGATCTGAGAATCCACAGATGTTGATGGCCGGACTCCAGAGCCGGCTGGCAGGCTGACCCATATTCCACTGCCAGTCATCACCGTTTTTCCCCCTTGTAATCTACTGTTTCACAACTCCAGTACGGTAGGTGGCAGCAAACGTGACCCTTTTAAAGTTTGGGATTGCCAGGCTGCCCCGGCCGTGTCCAGCCAATTAACACCTTTAAAAAAAAAAAAAAAAAAAAAAAAGAAAAATAGAAGATAGAAAAAAAAAGTAGCAGCAGCAAAGCGACGGGTTCAAAAGACCATAGGGAAAAACTAAATATGGATAAACGGCGGTTAAAAAAAAAAACAGAAAGAAACAAGGGCGGGCTGAGAAGGCGAGAAAAAAAGTGACATTTTAGGAGAGGTGAAAGCCGCGATAGAGCATATAATTTGATAACAACAGTATTAAAAACTATAATGCCTCTATTAAAGGTAATTGTTTTGCGTCTTGCACGTCTATTCAGAACAACAGCGCAAGACCTCCAGCATTGCGAGGTTTTTGGCCAATGTCGTACACAACTTTCTCGATATTGAAGCTCCAACAGTTTCACGTTATAGTTATGTAGTGAGAAAAGTATGGTTAGGATATTTAGCAGCAATCCCTTTCATAGAAACTTTGATGGTGTGAACTTCTGGCAGTTCTGTATTTGCTCAGTGTGGAGAGCCTGGCTGTTTAAGTTTATTTCTTATTTCTTTAGTTTAAAGACCCCTGCAAAATTGGGGTTCAACTTTAAGTATCTCCCTCTACAACATTAAATATCTGATGAAGATGGAATAACATCGAAAGTATCGTTTAACGCTGGTTATGTCTGCTTCAACCAGTCTGCGTGGGTTAGTTCATCACAATATTGCGCGTCGCAGGGACCCAACAACCCACCAACTGCTCATCAAGATTCTGTCATTCAATTCATTCTGTTTTCTGCATTGGAGCGTACATGGACTGCAGCTCCACCCACTTGGCAAACCAGGGTGAGAAGCAGGCCTCAGAGGAAAAAACTGAAATACTGGAAGATCTCTGATAGAGACAACTCCAAGAGCACAACATATTGTGGTCTGTGGGACTTGGCTTGGAAACTGGAGGGTTGCCGGTTCAGTGAAAATAAATGTTAAATCATGACTCATTACACAAAAGAACATTAAGTCACGTTAATTTAGTTAGTTACAGTCTCACCAACATGATAATTCGCTAATTTTGTATGTTTTATAGTCATAAACTGATTCCCTATGGGCAGCTGGAATGTTGGTCCAACAAAATAAGCAGACTGAAGACAATTAGTCAATGAATCAATCAATAGAAAGTGAATCATTAAGTCTTTCTCAAGAAGAACCGTAAACATTCACTGTTTCCAAGGCTGTTTTTCTCTTTATATTTTTAAACACTGATTACCTTTGGATTTTAAATTGCTAGACAAAACAAGCAATCATGACATCACATTTGGCTCTGGGAAATTGTGAAGACAATAATATTGGTAATAATAATCATTGGTAGCAGCCTACTCTGGGATCTTGCAGTCGTTACATTATATATAATGAGATTATATAAATAATACTGGTGCATTACTTCTCACATTTTGAGACTAAAGGCTTAATTAAATAATCACTGATGACATCACCATAAGCTGCTGCCCTATGGTGTGGTTATAATTTCCGGTACATCCCCAGCTTAGGAACATCAGGTGGAAGCAGCCATTACAACCCAATCAGGACACACCAATACAGCCCAGTGAAAACAATGCATCTCCAAATGTGGTGGTTTTGAATTAATTAAATGTTCCTTTATGGTCTTAAAAATGTCTCCTCCTCATTATCCAACATAAGCTATTTTAAAATCTGTTTAAATATCTGAAACATACAAGGCTGGATTCCTTAGCTTGTATGTGTTAAAAGTATTTTTAGGATTTTAAGAAATTATCAGGCTCAGCTGATGGGGCACGATAATGGAGTAATTTACTCAAAGGAACACATAATATGAGGTTTTAATCACTGATTCCTGTTTCTGCACAAATCCTACGCAGGTTTAAGGGTTGTCGGTGATAACAAACGATGACGTTTTTCACACTAGCTCAAAAGCACTTTGTTAAGAAACTGTTGTGCATGTTATCCATTTGTTTGTGAAAAGCAGTTTGTGTCACAAAGTCCTCCTCAGTCAATGCAATGTGTAAGAGGCAGCAGTGGATAACTCTACATTATTGTATCTTTATAATAAAGTCGTAAAAAGATTTTTTTCAAATTATAGTAAGTTGTGAATACTTATATACACTTAGTATTTTACTTCTGGGAGAAAAACATAATTAAGTTCGGGGAACTGGTCATTTTAGGTTGTAGTAAGGCAAATAGTTGATTTACAGTAATCAACTCATTTACGTGTATCTGACCAAAAGCTAAAGTTATTCAAAACTGTGAACTTGATGTAGTGTACACTATAATGCAATATGCTTAATAAAATTGTTGAAACAGATTATATGCAAAATTTTAAATAACTCAAACTAACTTGTAAGTTGAAAAACATTATTGATCAAGTACCTTTAGTTTAAGTCAAATTTCAAATCAGTTTCAACAATGTTTTAGTTAAATTAACTAATCTGGTTTCACTGTAGGAAGTGGACATTGCGATTTTCACAGGACAGCAATTCAATTAAATTTTATTTGTATAGCGCCAAATCATAACATTGGTTATCTCAGGACACTTTTCAAATAGAGCAGGTCTAGACCGAACTCCTTATAACATTTACAGA
>NW_023339652.1:19701380-19705626 GCF_004916995.1 Morone saxatilis
CCATGAGCAAGACCTTGGTGACCGTCTTGGTGCAAAATTTTGTTAATGTTAATTTGTTGTTAATTTAAAATGACATTACTCAGAATTCTAAACTACTGGAATGAATTATACAATTGAAGCTGCTTTGGTCTATAAAACATTTTTTACTTTTATTTACAACATATTGATTAATTTAATTTAATATTGTTTACTGTGCTATCTTCCTATTTAATTACTTACAAAAAAGGAGCAGTAAAGAGTGGCAAACTTAAGATGTGTTAGCTTAACGTTTTTGCTACGCTGTCATACCGGAGCACTCCTGTGTGCAACTGTTGCCATTCAGCTCGCGCCACCGTTACGTATGCCTGTAGATGCATCCGCGTGCTCAGGAAACAGCACGCGCGAGGACTGGAGAGGGACAAGAATTAGCATACTTCTAAAAGCTAATAACGAAGAAGCTTTTTCGCGCTGTCTTTTAAGATTTCTTACACACGAAGAATCAGAATGCGACAGCTGGGAAACTCAGAGGAGGGCTGGCTGTACCCATGTGCTGTTAATCTTCTCCCCCCACTGTATTTACTGTTGTTTGGAGGGAATTAAAAGGACTGTTTTTGCCCTGTGTGTTTGGACACAGAACGTAAATCTGCTGCGTTGCTGGTTAACACACATATTAAAGGCCTTTATGGAATTTTAACCCCAAGGACTTTTAAGGTTAAGATAACAAGTGAAAACCACACAAGTCGTTCAAAAAATATCGCGGGGGCAAGCGAGTCAGAATGGGGGGGCTGGTGTGAGGTGAGGTCGCCGTGCTTGGTGGGTAACTGCGGGTGCCACTCACCTGATGCAGAGGCTTCAAACTGCCGCTTTCAGGATGCCTTCATCAAATAAATCCTCGGATACAGCCCGCGGTGCTGCTTCAAAACGAGACGACTGTATTATAGGTCAGTCATAACAGTTCTAGCGCAAAATAAGCCGCCGACTTGTTCCATGTAGTTGGAGCTTTATCGGGATGTTTAACCGGTCCCGGCAGCCTCAGCCGTTAAACCCCGACTACCGGCAGCAACAGCTGAGTCCTTATGTCTCCGGACTGGATAAAGACTTAAATCTTAGACAGGTTCGTGGCTGCGTCGCCACACAACAGCGTCAGTGTCGTTAATAGCAGCGGGTCTGGATTACTGTGACCAGCAGGCAGCGACACACAGTCGGGGGGGGGAGGCAGAACCGCGGCGGCCTCGACAGCAGGAGCACGGAGAGCCAGCCGGCACTCCGCTATAGACCGGCTGCTTCAAAACGCCTTCCGAGCGTTAACTATAGTGTATATCCCTTCCACCGAGGTACTCCGGTATCTTCCAGGTCCTGCTTGTGTCTGAGTTTTCGGCCTCAACACAGCAGCTCTTTCTTCCTGACAAGCAGCCAGCGTCCAATCACAGCGCTGCATACAGAGAGGGGACGGAGGATAAGAAGGAGTGGATCATAGCGGACTGGAGTTAGGACCGGTGGCCTGAGAACCTGAAGCAGGGCTGGATAAAGCCACTATTTTACCCTGGGGGTTAACTTTAACTACTTTTGGGCCCCTGTGTTCCCCAACTCAGTTTTGTATGGAAGCCCATTTCTGCCAGTGTGACGTTAAAATAAATAAATAAATAGATTGTGTAAGTCATTATAGTGAGAAACTTTCTCACTATAATGACTAGCATCTCAAAATATTGACTAATTATTTTCAAAATATTGACTAATTATTTTCAAAATATTGAGAGTTTCTTGTTATTTTGATACCAAATCCAAAATGCTTCCATAATTTGGATATTGGTTGATTAAATGCACATTTATTTTAATTCCACTGTGTAACATTTAGGATGATCTATTGTCAGAAATAGAATATAATGGACTTCCGGTTTGCATCCAGTGAGGGAGGACATGCAAGCGTGAGGTCCGCAGGCGTTCCTCGACAGTTACTTTTATTTTTCGTGATAACCATGGTACTAAATATCTAACGTTAGAAAATAATTGTTTATTTATAGTGGCGCATGGCACAGTATAACCTAAGGGGTCTTAAGGATATTACACCTTTGTCTAAACGAACAGCCAGGCCCGCACACACAACCAAAATGGCGGCCGGCTCTCCTAAAGGTGGAAGCCCTACTCTTGATGCAGTGATGGCAGCTATTCAGGAAAGCAAGGAAGAGATATCAAGACAGTTAGATGCTAAAACAACTTCCATCCAGTCCTCACTCTCTAAAATTGAAACGGCGATGTCAACTTTAGCTGACCAAGTCGAAGAAATAGAGGGACGCATATCAGCAAATGAGGACAACATTAAAGATGCCACCACGCACATTGGCACACTGGTGAAGGAGGTACAGTCCCTCAAAGACAAAGTGGACGATTTAGAGAACAGGAGCCGGCGTAACAACATCCGCATAATCGGCCTCCCCGAGGAGGCTGAAGGCCAGGATGCTGCAGGATTTTTGGAGCAAGTCATACTGAAAATCCTCGGTATCGAAAACTTTCCTACCCCCATTACCTGCGAGAGAGCTTACTGCCTGGGAAAGCCCCCCCGCCTGGCAGAGGAGATGCGCTGAGGCCGAGACCCATGATCGCAAAGCTCCTCAACTTTAAGAACAAGGAGAAAATAATGCGCCTCGCCAGACAAAAGGGAGAGATTCACTACGAAAACAGCATCTTACATCTTCCCAGACTGGGGACCCAGTCTGCAATGCCTTAAAGACGCCTTTAAGGATGTAAAAAAGAGCCTTTGGGAAAGAGGAATTACTTATTCCCTGCATCATCCAACTAAACTACGGATTACGCATGAGGGCAACATCAGGTGGTTTGCATCACCTTCCGCAGCGGCGGACTTTTTGAAAACTATTGACAATAACAACTGACCGAGCAGCTGAGATGTCACAACAGTATATGCACCAGAGAACTCCCACCTGGCTGCTCCACCTGTACTGCTGTGACGCTGAGGGGAGAATACGTGTAAGTTAATATACGGATTACAAAGAGGGCTCATACAAAACTTTTGAGATATCTGTTTGCTACTGAGTGGGATAGAAATTAACGTTTTAAGAGCCCCGCTCAATATCCACACTGTTTACAATGTCTTTGTTCAGAAGCGGTGACTAATGGACAGTCTGAACTCGTGTAAAGCTGTCTATCGTAACACAAAATGACTCTGGCTAGATATGTGTTTAATCCCTGCACTTCATCTGTTCTGTTCCTGGTCCCACTTCAGACATGTGGATAAAAGACGGTCCCACTCCCGTTTCCGGGTGGACATTTAGACTTTTGTTTAATACAGTAGTAACTAAAATAGTAACTGTATCCATCTGACCCTCTGAAACATGGTAACTTTATTTTGAGTAGCAGGAAAATTATTATTATAACAATGGTAATTATTATTATTATTATTACTATTGTTATTATTATTACTATAATTATTTTTATTATTATTTATTTATATTTTTCTTTTTCACTCCCCTTATTTCTCATGTTCAACAACATTTTTTTTACTTTGACCACCCTTCTTAGTTATTTATTGGCTGTTGGTGATTTTGCTAATATTATAATAATTATTATTATTTAATTTATTTATCTTTTTACTTGTGTACCTCAGTGGTATTATTTACTTATTTATTTTCTTTATTTCAGAAAAATATATTAGGGGAACAAGGGAGCATAGATTACCAACATGGGTCAGATAATTATTTAACTCTGTTCCCCTTCTACATGGCATTCCCATTATAAGCCACTGGATTATGTTATACTTCAAGTCTACTTCACGCTGAGCTACCAAATCTCGTGTTCATGCCCTAAATTCTAATAATTTTTTATTTCTTTTTTCGATACATAACTGGTTCTTAGAATTTGCTCCATGGTTTGATGCTTAATATATCGTTTTTCTAACTGAGAGTAGAGAGTTACCTACCCAATTGGGATGTTTAGTGTTAAGGGTACCAATGGGTGGGTCTCATACGGGAGTTTGGTACGGTTTTCACCTATAAGCATTGTTACTCACCTAACTTTCATTTTATATGTAAGCACTAAGGCTCCCAACAGTTGCATCTGTTATTAAGTTAGCCAACTAAACTTAATTTCTTTGAATGTCAGGGGAATCAATTCTCCAATTAAGAGGAGAAAAATATTGACGTACTTAAAGAGACAGTCCATTGATGTTTCATTTATTCAAGAAACTCACCTTACCGATGCAGAACACATCAAACTAAGGAGAGACTGGGTGGGACACGTCTACCACTCATCATTC
>NW_023339652.1:19705638-19712505 GCF_004916995.1 Morone saxatilis
CCTTATCAATAAAAAACTGAACTTGAAATTAATATCAATAGAAAAAGATGGTAATGGAAGATTTATCTTAGTTAAGGGTGAATTGAACACTAAGGGTGAATTGAACACTTGTTAATATAACCACGACGACCCTGCTTTTTTTAATGACCTTGTATTAAAACTTGCAACTGCTGAGGGGCACTGTTTGGTTGGTGGTGACTTCAGTTTGGTATTTGACCCCAATTTAGATCGATCCACCCCAAGATCTCTTAATAGTTCTAAGGCTGCCTCAGTTCTGCTCAGGGGGATGAGGGATTTGGGACTGTGCGATATTTAGCGGCAGCTTAATCCAAAAGCTAAAGACTTTTCGTTCTTTTCAAATGTTCACAAGTCCGTATTCCAGAATTTGTACATGGTTTTTAATAACCCACAATATGGCTGCCAGGGTCACTGATTGCTCTTATCTATCAGCTACATTGTCCGATCATAATCCTATGAAAATGACCTTGGAGATTGATGCTACACAATCGAAACCCTTTACTTGGAGGTTTAAATCCTATATGCTTTATTTATTAATTCCTCTTCTCATGCTTTTATATGGGAGGCCTTAAAAGCGTATATGAGAGGCCAGACCATCATATAGCTCACCAAGATCAGGAGGAAAAAAAGAAAACTCTTGCGAATTTGGAAAAACGAAATTAGAGACCTGGAGCATGAACATGCTCACACAAGTGGCGCTCAATACCTTGTCTTTAAAATGGATTCAATATAATAACTTATGTACTAATAAAGCTAAAGCTGATTTAGCTAGGACCAGCTATCATTACTACGAATTCGGCGATCAAACCAGCAAGCTACTAGCTTGGCAAATTAAAATGGAAGAAAATGAAAAAACTATACATTTTATTATCACAGACAATGGAAGGTCTCTTTTTAATCCACGATATCAATTGTGAATTTCAATTATTCTATGAGACACTATATAAGACAGAACATGGGATTGAGAACACTAAAGCAAAAACATTTTTAAGTTCATTAACCTTGCCTAAATTAGACCCTGATGATAAAAACTGCCTGGATGCTAACATATCCGAAAAAGAGGTTCTTGATGCTATGAAATCCCTACAGCTTGGATACATAAAGGCTATGTGTTGATGGTTTTGTCTTGGTGTGAGTGCGTTCCTGTTGATCAGCATGTCTTAGATCATCCATGAAGCCCTGACACTCGGAGATTGGTGTGCTCTCTTGCCTTCAGGCTGTTTACAGAGCCAAATATTTCATGCAGTCTCATGGGATTACTATGGGCTCAGACAGGATTTCTTGGTCAGAGTAGCCTGGAAGACAAAATATAAAGACGCAGTGTATAGTTGAGATTAGGGAAACTAGAACATCCCACTGAGAAAGATTTATGTCGTCATGCTAGAGTGTTTTCTAGAATTATATATTCCCTCAGAGGATTAGACAAATACAACTAATCACTGCTGGCATAGCAATTCCAGCAGTGACCAATTGTATCCTAGGAGGAATTTTCCATGATGTGTGTAGGCTGTGCAAAATGGCTGTTTTAATAACCAGATATTATCATAATTAAACACTTATGGGAGAATATATTTTACAGCATTTGAAACAGAGTTTCTAACAGCCATGGTAAAATAGGAGATCTAAGCAAGCAAATCCACTGCATTTTTCATGAAACATAATGCCATTTCTGTCTTTTAAAATGATTAACATTTAAATGCTTATATTACAATGTGTTTTAGCTGTATTCAAATTGCAACCTGTAACTTCACCACTAGATGTCTAAAAACACTGGTCCTTTAAAGCAAACATCATGCAAGATTTGGTATTTGCTGCGATATGGCACCCCCAGTTTCAGAGTGCAATACCACTGTAGCTAACATGGATAGCTTTACCCATGCATTTATTATGACTAAATTCAAAAACAAAACAAAAAAAAAACATCGCTGACACAACCAAACGTCAGGCAAGTGCAACAACACAAATTCTTGAATACTTTAACAAGGATCAATTGGAGGGCAAATCTGGTGCCAGCAGCCAGGATAATTCCAGCTCCAGCTAAAATTAGTTGCAGGCCATGTGGAAAAGACGGAATATAACTTTTCCCGTGGAATAAAATTAACGTTTATAGACCACCAATCAAACTATTTAGAACAAATAACGGCTGATCAATCTGAGCACCTTATCTGACCAAATGGTTCAAATTCTGATAGTCAAACGAATCGTTTTTCTGGGGTTCTGGCACTCAAAAACATATATCCACCATTTGCAGCCACTTCTTTCACAATGTAAACTTACAGTATGTCAAATTGACTTCAAAGCCGGTGCTCTTCCTGGGGGACTGAACTTTAGCAGCTGAGGTCCTCGTTAAAATTAAGACAAGGGAATGGAGTTCTATTGTAACATTTTTTTTTGCCTAAAATCAATTGGCTAAAAAATTATTTGAAAGCAGAGCTTTAGTCTAATTCTTATCTTAGGAATAAGACTAGTTCAAGTTCGGTATTTATTTTCCCTAAAGGGTAAATTTAATTTACAGTAGAGGGTCAAAAAAAACAAGGAGACATGGAAATGAATCATAACTGTTACAGTGTACAGCATATGTTTGTTTAAAGTACTCAAACAATTAACTTAGCAGTACAGTCAGCAGTTCAGGCTCAGTGCAAATTTAGGATATTTATTGCCCTTGGAGTGTCAATATGATACATGCTAACTGTACTGGTGTAGTATGACTTTGTCCCATGCTGTGTCTTTAAGAATAGCTTGGTGATGGTGAATGTGAAGCCAAAATGTAATGTTGATGAGAATAAGTTTGAGTGTAAGTCGACAGAGTCAGAAGTCTCCTCTGACTCACTCCTCACCACTGTTCAGCTCCATTCCTCCTCAGCCATGCAAAATGCTAGCGAAGAGACAAACTGCACTACTTGACAGGCTGCTCGGCACACTCACCTCCTCATTAAGACCATTAGCTCAACATTGATCTGACACTGGGATGACACTGGTGGGGAATTTTTGACAGCAACATCAACATGTGTCATGAAACCAAATCTGCCAACATATTGCAGCAGATTTACTGTCAGACAGCCCAGAGCTGCTGCTGTATTATGTATTAATGAAGATTTTCCCCAGCCTGTGCAGCCGTGGAATGAATTTGCCTGAAAATCCTGGCTGCAGTTTGGATTTTCATTTTGTTTTACACTAAGAGTACAATAGTACAACCTTGCAATTTGCAAGCTTTCTCACACTACACCCCACTTTGCAGTCATCTATGTGATGTGAGAAGGGCTGGCTATGTACAGCAGTGGGATTTCAGAACAGTAACTGCAGCTGAACTTTCTCTGATCTATCCCCGGTAGGGAAGCTGCTCCACTCACTGCGTTACAAAGTCATTCAATTACTTTCATCAGATCCCATCAGGTACAGCAGCATCACAGTGTTCAATTACACTTGGTGCTTTTCATTCAAATATACTGAAGTCCAGTTCACCTCACATTAAGATGGTCCTTGGTTTTATGCATGTCCTTCCAGTGTTGGTGTAGGGTTTTTTCTGATTTACTCCAACAGGCCTACAGACAGATCTGTGGGCTCCAGCCACCCCACCAAAGCCATTTTAGATACATTACATGCTGATAGTCACTTGAAATATTATTTAATTATACTTTATTTGATTGCAGTCAGTTGTTGACTACATACAGATGTTGATACAACTACAAGGCTTCTTCAATATATGGCACTGAATCATAACACAACTTATGATGTTCTTGACCTTTGCTTGAGGACCTTAAATACTCCTGCCCGAATAGCAGAGAGTGCAGGAGCAGAGGGTTTGTTTAGTTGATTATATCTAGTTTGCCTCACTCACTGATCCTTTATCTAATTATATTCATTGTATTTTTGCTAAAATACTTGATAAAACAACAATTTAAATTAATCCTCATTGTGTCAAGCATCGTTAAAAAACCTTAAAGGTCCAGTGTGTAATATTTAGGAGGATCTATTGGCAGAACAGCAGGGCCTGCCATAAAAAAACACTTGCACAAACCCTGTCCTCAGCCCCAGATGGTCTGTGCACTGTAGCGTATGGATCAGCAGCCAGGGGAAAAATGCTGTAGGAATTGAGAAGGATAGCAAATTACTGGGCTAATTTGCAGGGACACAGTCTTTCTTACCCCATAAAAAGGATTGCTGCAGGAGTGCTTGAAGGTATCAGAGGGGTAACTTTAGTCGGGTAGGGAATGACACTGCAAAATAATATGGAGTTATTAATCTGAGGATAAGCCCTTCAGTAATTTAGGCTCTACTGATAGTATGGTATTAGATATATAAACAAGAAATGAAAAGATCAAATTGATTTAGTCAGTGAACTATCATGTAATGAGTATAGTGATTGTAACACATATTTATATGGATGGTACTAATAATCTTGAAACAGGAGTGGTAGTGGATGAAGTGGTAATAGTGGTAATAATAGCAAAAGGAACTGGAATCAACAGAAGAAGATTCAAAAAGTTAGGGGCTTACAACAGTGGAGATTTTCGCAGTGTTGCACAAGAATATGTGAAAAAAACTAAATAAGGTGTTGAAATGCTCAGATTCAACCTCAGCCATAGCCAGTTTAATGTCTTTTTATTCAAACAGCCATCAAGATGTACTTTATGAACCTCCCAAGATCACAAGTCACAAGAATAGCAAATCAGGCAAGTCAGGTAAAGTTTCTATGGGTTTCAGTGTTGATGATGCGAATCATCACTCAAGAAGACCCTGAAACAACTTGCATTTTGTCAGTCTGATCTCTGCACTTTTGTTCTATTTTGTTTCTTTGCATTGCAGGCTGTGAACTTTACAAACCTCAAGTCTCAAAATGACCACAAACCACCGCATGACTGCATGCTCCAAAATAAAATCAGTTTTATCAGTGGTGTCCAGCAGCAACATTACTGCAGTGATACCCTTTCTACCCAAACCCAAAAAGAATCTTTTGTTTTTTAATTATTATACACATATCTAGTACCTTCTTCAATCTTGTAAATGATTCCACTTTTGTCTCTATGGGTGTGCATCACACTAGTCATCGCCAGGCACTGGCCAATGCCACAGAGCAAGCCACTCTGGCTGCAGCTGTAATGGAGCTCCACTGCCCTCCATCAGCCCCAGGTTTCTCAAAAAATCCTCAAAATTAAAAAACATAATATGTCACTCCTTATAAATACGTGTTTTCTGTTGTGACGCATCTACTGGTAGGACAACATAGTCTGCATGTTCCCTCCAAACCCGTTAGATGAACAATGTATCCATTAAACGACTGATGCTGTTGTTTTTTTCCGGGGAGGCAAGTCTAAGTACTCCAATTGCACCTGACTGCAGTACGCAGATCGGGGTTGGGCTAAATGTGGGCGGAGCTAAACGTTTGACTCCGCGTAAAACCCACGTTGTAGAATGTAGAATAACGATTATAATATAACTATATAATATATATAGATTATAATACAATTTCAATTTAATTACACCTCAGGTCAGGATCAGGTCTGGTGCCAAAATGTAGTTCTTTGGGAAAGCATGTGATTGATAGTACCGTATCTTCTTCTTTTTTTTCTTCTTTTTTTAGGATCTTGATTGGCGGCTGGCATCCAGCTTATAGGTGCATTGCCGCCACCTACCGGACTGGATTGTGGTACATTAGATGACAGAGAAAAAATAAAATAAAATAAAAAAAATAAAAATTAAATAATAAATAAAATAAATAATAAATAAATAAATACTAGGTATATATTAAACCCTACCCCTCAACGGCGTTCGAGTTTTCAAAATGACCGCAAGTGTGCGGAGTCAAACGTTTAGCTCCACCCACACGTTTGAGCCACTCCTCGATCTGCGTACTGCAGTCAGGGTACTCAAGTTTTCTGTCTCTTAATTAGTTTTTATCATTTATTTTGACACTAGGCTATTGACGCGCAGCACCTGCAGCCACACAAAAAGGTTGGCAACCTTTCTGCAGCCTTACATATTAGTTTTCCTCTATATTTTACACCACGTAGCTCTTTTTGACTTATTTGTTTACTTTGACCTTCTGAACTTATTTAGATCACACTTTATATTGCAGTAAACGGACAACTGACCATTTGATTCCTAAATCATATCATTGTTTGATGTAGTATTTCTATTTAATTAATACTTTCTACTATTTTTTATTTGCCTGCCTGAATTTTGCCTGGCCCTTTTGGGATTTTGTGACTTTCTGTGTATTACCTTACGAAACCTGCTTCAGTAAAAAAAACTGATGTTTACCGCTGAAACCTGTTGTGTTTGATATGCAATTGAGTCCAGTTTCTGTTCAAACCTAACCAATTACATAGTTAGACCGAGTATGTGGGATTCAGTGAATAAGTTGCAGATAGTGAACTATTGAATAAAGCTCAGCTTTCCACACGAATGAAAAAGAAGAAGAAGAAGAAAGAAGAAGAAAGAAAGATATAGTTTTGATATTATATTGATCCCCTAGGGGAATTTGTGTTTATACACACACACACACACACACACAACAGGCTAGAAATGCACATGTGGACACTGCAAAGGGGAGAGCATGGTGGAGTCGATGGGGCTGCCGCCCCCCCCGTTACCAGCGCCCATGATCATTAGGGTTGCCTTGCTCAGGGGCAACCTCGGCAGTGCACAGGAGGTGGAAACTGGCACTCTCCAGCTACGAGTCCACACTCGATATTTTGTGGTTTGTGGGACCAAGTTTCCCGACACACTGAGCACTGCCGCCCATAGTGATAAACTTTAGGGTTGCTGTGCACTTAGAGGTAGAGCAGGTCGTCCACCAAACGGAAGGTTGCACTTCGATCTCCGTTCTCCGCTGCAGATCTCTCTCTG
>NW_023339652.1:19712530-19715961 GCF_004916995.1 Morone saxatilis
ATGTTGATAGTACCGTATCGGAGTAAATAACAGCAAATAACAAACTAAAAAAACAAATCAACAAGCCCAAATGGACCATATTGCATCACCTGACCAGGGAAACTCCACAAAAGCCAAAACATACAACACTAGACGACCATACAATCCCTTCTGCTAGCTCCTACCTGCCCACTCATGTCCACACCTGCTGAATGCAGGACCAAACTCCCCCCGACAGAAACAACAACAAAAAATTATCCAAAATGCATGTCCCAAACAAAGGATGTACCAAATTTAACATAGGCCTCAGCCAAAACTAATGCACTTGCAAACAAATACCCTACATCAATCAGGGCACCAAATAACAGCTACAAACAAATCAAATTCGAACCGGTGGGCCCCCATTTGTCACAAACCGAGCCATACGGCTATGACAAAAGGAGGGAGACGCACACAACAAAGCCAATTGACAAATTATTTATTAAGGAAAATAATTAAACTAAACCAACCAGTGGGATCAGTGGTGTACGTGAGGGATCAGTCATTTCGCTTAAACCAACCCCAGAACTAGCAATTTCTGATATACATTAAATAATTTAATGAACTGGGAAGTACTCCCACATCTTTATGTAGAGGAGTAACAGTGGTGACGGTGGTTGCTGGGAGGGGTTTTCTGTCCTGCTGGGTTTTTGCTTAGCCTGCCTGATAAAATCCATCAGCAGCTGGTTTGCAGAACCCACAAAGACAGGCAGAAAAGGGAAGACTGGTAAAGATAAAAAGGAAATAGGTCCAAGAGGACAAAGCTGATGATGGAGAGAGAGAAGTGTGAGGTAACTGAGGAGATTGCACACAGCAAATCCTGACCAACGGCCGGGGATCCCACGGCTGCCAGCAAATATCCCCTACTGGTAACTGAGGGGCTTCTGAGCTATTTTTAGCCCGTGTTGCCATGTGTGATGAATGATCTCTGCTGTACGCTCTGGCAAACTATATTTTCTATGAGCATGATGCATCGTCGTTCTAATCACAAGGAAGAAATTATCAGCTTGTTATTGCCTTAATTGGCGTAACAGTTTAGAACTACTATTACTATAATAATAATAATAATTAAAATAATAATAATAATGTGTGTTGACTCACTTGAGATGCCGATCAAACAGTAGTCAGAGTGGCAATACCACATTAATGCCACATGTTAGCAGCAAAGATCTGTTGTGCGACTGCTAACCGGCAGAATGCAACACACAATCTCACTTTACCTGCAGTGAGGAAAGCTACTGAAGGCACGGACTCTGACTGATTCAGGGGCCTCAGAACTGTTATAGAAAGTGTTTCAGCAACATAAATTCCAACAAAAGCTGCATATTGCGCAAGATGCTGCTTTATTTAAAGAGTTAACGTCCTCTAATCAGAGGGAGGCGACCTACCTCCCCCAGCCTCTGCTTTGAGTGGGAGTCTGTGAAACTGGGTTGTCCAACCCAGTCTCATATAAAAACGTACCCTGGCTACGTTGGTCCAAAGTGCAAAAACGTAGAGGGGTTACAATAATGGCCCTTAAATTGTATCACTGTTACATTTTTTCTGCCTATTCTTTTCATATTGTTTTGCGTCCAAGCTCATAAATGACTTTTCAAGCTCCCCGGCCGGTGAGAAACAACAACATGGCGCGACATTTCTCTCATTTTTTTTAGTGAAAAAATCAATATTTTGGGGCAGTAGTTTTCTGCATAAAAATGCGTTTTGATTACATTTCTAGGCCGGAGAAATTATGTTTATTTTATTTTCATAATATTCACTCAGGTGAATGTAATAATCACTCGCTTAGCTCGTTGTTGAGAAGATTGTTTCAGATCTCACCAGAATAATGTGAATTAGATATAAATGAATCTTGAATGACTGTGGTTAGGTCATCCTGGCTGCTTCAAGAGTGTGTGGCCCGGTGTGTGTGGTGTGTGTGTGTGGGTGGTCGCTTGTGTGTAAATAATTATCAAAATGAGGATTGTTTAGCAGGATTTTTTGTATCTTTATGGATTTTAGGGAGGGGCTTTATGCCAGGATGACCTAACACAGCTCATTCAAATCCATGTTATATTCTGCCACAGCAAATAGGCTTCACAAACAACCTTTCCCAATACCATCAAAGGGAGGACAGAAAAGGGTAGAGTGACAATAAGGCTTAGACTACATAATAATAATATATAGATAATTTAAATTTTGTAGCCCTCTGGATTAGAGGGAGGGCTATTGGGATTGGAAAACAGTAAGCCACATTCCAATCTAGGTTTGTCTGCATGGCAAATATTTCATGAGTATTTCATTGTGTTTTCTGATTAATTTGCTATTCTTAACATCTGTGTTTGCTGCCATTCTTGGACAGGGGCTCCCCTGCTTTCATCGTTTATTTTTTATTTACCTGGGTTAAAAAAATGACTGCCAGGTGTGCCTATTTGTGCTCTTTTTTCAGGCCAAGTTACTCTGCTCACACAATGCCCATCTAAAGTTATAGTTAGATTTTCAGTAGACAAAATTTTGTGTGCAGTGCTTTATTAAATATTAATTATATTACACACACACACACACAAATCACAACAAACACACAAACGCGCCAGGATTTAATATCTACGACATGAAATAAGTTTCCTGGAGTCACAGCATCTCCGAGCGCGAGAGCGCGAAAAATTCCCCAGAGAAAACCAACAACAACCAGGCCACGAAGAGCACAAATGTTGAAGCTCTATCATGAGATGAGGAATTCGACAGACTCTTCTAAGAACTCTAGAGTCAGAGATGCCTATATATAAAATTATTAGAGACACCATATGTGTGCCACCTAGGCTGGAGCCTCTAAACCAATAATACCTCTGGAGAACTGAACAGCTCATAGAGTAGTGGACACCTCTGTGAGAATGTGATGTTCTCCTTCACTTATTTACATTTTTGTTATCAAATTTAATCAATATTGAACAAGTGGCTGCTTCTTAATTGATGCTATTATGATGAATTACAAAATTCTCGTATGCTTGTGAGAAGACTAAGAGTATTGAGATGGATGAAAGAGAAAAATGTGTTTAGTGGGTCAGTGAGGTTAATTATTTTAGGAGCGGTGGTAAGAAATTGGCTCGCTTCATCACGTGGTTTAATAACTATTGTTGAAAGAGCCTGTAGTGATTCGAACCTTATGGATTCTGTCTCAAATTGGTGTTTCAAAAGACATGAGACCAACTTTTAAAGAAAGGTTGCATAATAACAACGTGATGGAGCTGACTGCAAGGACTGTAAACCGGATTGTAGTTGCCCATTTTTGCATCTTGCAATTAAATAAGATGTGGAAAATGGTCGAAGGTCGTAAACTAACCCTAACTATACTAAAAAATTAGCGAACGTTTCTAACAAAGACATAGAAAAATCACGTAACCACAAGATCCTTATTATTGTAAAAGTTCTTGTAAATT
>NW_023339652.1:19715986-19727744 GCF_004916995.1 Morone saxatilis
AAAACTGACACATTTGATGTCCTAAATTCTACTCATTGTTTATGTAGTATTTTCTATTTAATTTTAAATTTATTTTTATTTTCTGCCACTGCCTGAATTTTTCTCTGCGCCCCTTTTGGGGGATTTCTTTGCCTTTCTTCTGCGCATACCGCCTGTACCTGCCAACCTTTGGCTGTCAGTAAAAAAAGAACTGGGATTTAACCGCTGAAACCTGGGTTTGGTGTTTTTGATGCATGTTGGAAGTCCAGTGGTTCTGTGTTCAAAACACTACACATTACATGTAGTCTGAGACCAGTCATGTGGAATTTCAGTAGAGTAAGTTGCAGATGTAAAACTATTTGAATTAAAGCTACAGCTTTCCCACCACCTCGCAAAAAGCAAGAAGGAAGGAAGGAAGAAGAATTGAAGAAGATATACTTTTACTATATATTGATCCCCTAGGGGGGGAAATTGTTTATATACACACACACCACACACACACAGGCTGACAATGCATGCATGGTGGACATGCAAAGGGGGAGAGATGGGTGGAGTGATGCGGGCTGCCGCGGTTACCGAGCGCCCCATGATCAGGGTTAGGTTGCCCTTGCTCAGGGGTGGCACCTCGGCGAGGTGCACAGAGGTGCAAACTGGCCACCTCTTCCAGTACGAGTTCCCGACACTCGATGATTTGTGGTTTGGGTGGCGACAAAGTCCCGACACCAGCTGAGGCTTTACTGCCCGCGCCCATAGGATTAATAGGGTTGCGCTGTGAGCTTCGAGAGGCTTGAGCAGTCGTGCACCAAACGAAAGGTTGCCTCCTTCGGGGATCTCCGTCTCTCTCGCGCGCATGGCTGGCTGGTGGCTAGAGCAGAGGCGGGTCGTGCCCCCAATCGGAACAGGTTGTTTGTTCCGATCCCCGGCTCCTCTCCTGGCCACGGCTGTCGAAAGTATCCTTGAGGGCAAGATACTGAACGCTTCCTGGACTGCATAGTCATCAGTGTTTAAATGTGTATGGATGATGTTAGTTTCTGCTTTTGGGGATGCGGGACTTTGCCATCACTGGGAGTGTGAAGCGGTGATGTGTGTGTAAAAGGCTTTGGGAGTCGGTCGGAAGACTAGAAAAGGCCGCTATACAAGTTACAGGTTCCATTGACAGTTCATGTCGAAGTGCACTTCGACATGGTAAATGGTTCGAGCAAGACACTGAACCCAAAATTGCTCCCGATGCTGTGCATCTTTGTGTGAATGCTTC
The DNA here is from genome assembly GCF_004916995.1 of Morone saxatilis. Lineage (NCBI taxonomy): Eukaryota > Metazoa > Chordata > Actinopteri > Moronidae > Morone > Morone saxatilis. Next base: position 19,717,221 of record NW_023339652.1, read on the forward strand.
CGTTCTGGTGGAGCCAGTGTCTGTTTTTTTTTGTTCTGGGACACTGTAAAAAAAACATGCTGGTTCAACAAGGCAGACTCAACAGAAGTGGACCTGCTCCCTCTCCAGATAAAAACAGCTCATTCTAAGGTACCAAAAACACAATCATTCTTATTTTTTGATTTTATACACTCATGAAAACATTCTTATAAATATTATATTGAATTTCTGAAATATAATACATCCTCCTAAATGTTACACAATATACCCTAAACTGTTTGGGTTAGTTTGTCTTTAGGTAAGACAAGGGAATAGAAATTAGACCAACTTTAGGCAAATTAAGTTTCTCAAACTTTTATTTATTTGATCTACTGTTGATTGCCACTGCTGTAAGCCAGAGCAAAATATGGGACTCTTAAAGCAGAGTTATTAAACTATTGCTACTCTTGTTTAAATTGAAACACAAATCTTCCTGTTGCTGTATTTGTAGGTTATTTGTGGGTACTGTACTGATGGGTTTGAATGATTTAGCTCCCCTCTTTTATAAAGGGCCCTTTTAGCATTCAGATGAAAAGTGAAGGCAGGCAAAGGATTAGGATCTGTTTTCCTCTCTAAGGAGTATACATAGGAGATGAAAAAGAGAACATCAGAAAGAAAGTGGAAGGCATTATGAGTTTCAGAGGCAAGATAAATGGAGATTGCTAAGGAGTTGTTGCTGTTGCTTCATAGCAATCTGGTGTGTGCCAGCTAAAAATACTGCCAGACTTACTGAGTGTCTGCCTAATGTCAGAGTGAGAACAGATCTAAGTGTTGTCCTTTATTTCAACTGCTGATTGTTTAGCCACAAAGTTCTCAGGCCCCACTGGGAGAGCTTACTCCTCAGTATCCCCTATGTAGCTATAAAGTTTCACTGCGCATCATCATCGCTGGCTGCTGGCTGATCTGGTAGTGAAATCCAGTGGACATTTCCTAGTTAAGCAGAGTCACAAAAACACATTTATGTATTTTCAGCTCTTTCTGCAGAGTCTGCTCACCAGGCAGAACTTATGGGAAAAGGAAACTATTAAAGATGCTTTAAAAGTGAGTCTGTTATTGTAAGAGGAGAGAAGGATCGATGAGGTCTAACTCTGCAAGCGATTTATAGTACAACCGACTGAAATCTGTGTTCTGATTCAAGCCTAATTCATCTGTATTCAGGTAAGATTTGACCTTATGTGACAGCACTAAAACACAATTTATTTTCGTTTCATAAGTCAGCAAAACAGTGCCCAGTTCATGGACCAGTCCCATGGATCTAGGCTGGTTGCTATAGTCTAGTCTAATTTAATGTGCAACAAATATAGTCATCAAGTACTTGATTTCTTTCTAGCTGATGCTAGCAGCATCACCACTGACCTCTTTAGCAGTCTAAAGCTACTTGTGGATTGAACACAAGTGTATAGCTTGTAGTCTGGGAAAATGGATTCTGGCACGATCTTGGGATTTCATGATGAACCTTGCAAGTCCAGCTGCCACGCAAGATTAACATAAAAGTTCACTAGTCAGATTTGTAAAAGAGACGGTTGGAGTAAATCTACAGTACATAACCTATTTTTGGTATGACAGGATGATTCTCTTGTCATGCAACAGGGCCTGAGAAGTGTAGGTTGGCTGGCTACCACAATAGCCACAATAGGCGGCTGTGGCTCAGAGGAAGAGCGGGTCGTCCACTAATCTAAGGTTGTTGGTTCGATCCCCGGCTCCTCCTGCCACATGTCAAATCCAAGATACTGATCCTTTAATCTGTGTGTGTGAGTGTGTGTGAATGTGTCTGAATGAGTTAGTTTCTGTTCGATGGGCTTTGCCATCACTGTGTGAATGTGTATAAAATGAATGTGGCATGTAGTGTAAAAGCGCTTTGAGTGGTCGGAAGACTAGGAAGTACAGGTCCATTTACCATTTACAATACAGAAGTCAGGTTTTTCATTTTCCACTAGAGGAACCTGAATAACAACTCTGCAGATTTTTAACAATGGCCTTGTCTCCAGCTCCCTCCTACTCTAGTTTCGCTCCGGTATTGCATATGTCTACCTCTGGTACCCAGGGTCATTTCCATACTTCCCATTCATTCTCAATTTGCAAGATTAACAAATATTGGCTTGAAAACTGCTTTGAATGATTACACAAGTTAACTTTTGTGTTTTTCTTTCATATGCAAAGAATGAACTTTTACAAGTTTAAGTATTTAAACTGTATAAAAGGTTTACAACTGTTGGTGGTTTTTGATTTGTCACATTTATACTAAATCTACATTTATACTAAATTGGCACCACTGTGGCTCAGAGGTAGAGTGGGTCGTCCACTAATCGGAAGGTTGGCAGTTTGATCCCCAGCTCCTTTTGCTGCATGTCGAAGTGTCCTTGAGCAAGACACTGAACCCCAAATTGCTCCCGATGCTGTGCATGTATGAGTGGGTATGAATGATTAGTTTCCATTCTGGTGAGCAGTTGGCATCTTGTGTGGCAGCCACTGCCACCAGTGTATGAATGTGTGTGAATGGGGTAAGTGTGTAAAGCTTATGTATGCTAAGTGTGGCATGTAATGTACAGCGCATTGAGTCGTTGAAAGGTGCTATAGAAGTACAGTCCATTTACAATTTACCCCAGGCCATTTGATGGTCAAAAACATCATTGATGGTCAAACATTATGGTCCAAAACTGGACAACATAACAATTTTTAGTGGCTACCACAATAGCCACTACAAAAAAATACAAATTTTGTTTAGTTATCTTTACATGAATGAATGAAATGCTGAGATATAGGCCTGTTTAAATTTATTGAAATTTTATTTCACCCCTTACAATCAAAAAAGTCTTGCGACCCCCCATGAAGCTTTCACCAACTGTTGCTGTGTCCACACGATCAGCTGGGCACTGATGTCAATTAAGCCATGTGTCATTTTGCCAAATCACTCTCAACACACTGGTTGATATGATGTCTTTGCATACAAACTTTACAGCGGTTTGGCAGTCTGAGAGTTCTGTTATTGGAAAAGTTTCTGTTAACTGGCACAGCACCTGTCCTCCTGCTGCAGACATATGTTTCTTTAGAGGATATGAGTTTGCGGCTCTCACAATGCATGACTTTAGATAAAGATAAAGATGAAGTCTTTTTATTGTCATTTTTCACAGTAGGCTATATACAGTATTTTACATACATGAAATGAAAGTCCCTACACACTGAGGTACTGGTCCCGACCCCCAGGTTATTTTAGATAATTTAATATATAATCATAGTTGTCACAGGATATTTATATCTTTGGTCATATTTTATTATCAAAAACTGAAGGGCTTCTTCCCTGGCAATTCTTACAAATCTGATCAAGCAAATAAATGAGGCAGTTGTAAATTTTATTTGGAAAAACAAGATTTTGTTAAGTCTGTTGAAGAGTGGGGTTTGAATGCAATTTAATCAATTTGGATTTAAATCAATGAATGTGATGTAAACTTTCAGGGTCACATTCCTAAAATTATTTATTATTAAAAATGATTGAAAACTTATTTTTATATTATGTTCTACTTCTCTTCTTCTACTAAGAACAACTGAAAAGAATTAAGTATGGTAAGTGTGGTAGGAAGATGACCGTCAAAATTATCATTTGAGCTGCCGAATTAGACATTTCACCTATGTGACTGCGCTGCTAGGTGGCAGCCCATCACTTCACCATCTCTCCACATTTGCATGTCTATGAGCCCTGTGTGTGCATGATTTCGGGCCTATGTGTGTGTGTGAAATTGTGAAATTCAGAGTGAAAAATTATTTCCCCATTGGGGATTAATAAATGATATCTTCTTCATCATCTAACAATATAGAAAGCTTGAAATTGATTGACAAGAAATAGTAATCCAATCAGAGGTGTAGTGACTGAAGAACTGTTTCACAATATATCATAATAATCCTAATTAATTAGCTTTATTTTTAACGTGTAACAAGATGTTTCATTGTTGTTTATTTACAATAAATCGCAGGCTCTGTGCATCTGGAAATTATGCGAGGTTACCTAGAGTGTCATATTTTGATGTGAATGGCCATTGACTAAGCAGCAATATTTGACAAGTTGGGAGTGAAAACGTGTTGCAATAACACATCATTATCATTCTGTGGCTGCAAGTGTCAAAAAACAGTGATGTCACTCTCTTCCAAGGAGTCCCTCTCTTTGCTAAAAGTCACTGTACAAAGTGATTCTGAGATGCTTATTAAATACAGGCCTTAGTGCTATCTTTAAATTATCCATCCAAAGTTGATAGCCTTCTATAGGTGGTTGAGGGAGGGACTGCCTGGCACTGAGATAAAGTGTGGCGTAGAGGGCAAACTGGAGAGAGATCTAACTTAATTATTCTTTTTGAAAAACAGATTCTCTTCTCCCTGTGCCTCCTCCATCCTGTCTTGGTAGCACTGGAGCAGATTTATGATTGCAACCCTGACATGACTGGTAAACAAGTCAGGGAGTTTGGGAAGCTCCCCACAGCCTTTTCACACAGGCCACACCACACAAACTAAAACCTATAAATGGACAGATATGCTCAGCTGTAAACATCAACTCCAGCTCAACAGTTGCAGACATAAACACAGATCAGCACATATTTTATCCATTAATACAACTTCAGCATGTTTATAGGAGCTCAGTCAGAGAGCACCTCAGTCACAGTGGACTAGACTAGAGGCTAGCATATAGAAGATCGGGTATGAATATATGAATAACACCAAAAGAAGTCTTCCTGAAGCTAACATTGACCCAACACATTGGTTCAATGTTTAAAGCCACATACACACAATGCAGCCAATTATTACTCCAGCACATAGCTGCTTCTAGTACATAATGTTAAAGGGTTACAACAGTAACCAACAAAGATATTTCTGGTCCAGGTTTTGAGATTTCTGACTCTACTCTAGAACAATGACAGTGAATGACCTGTAGTATTAACCAGGTGTGACATGCACAATAACGGCAAATCAGGACCGTATTCTACAATTATATAGACTCCTAATTAGGTCTAAATTGTTTTTTTATTTGAAAGTCATCTGCTGGCTGGGCTCGTCCCTGCTGGAGGCTGCTGTATCAGCCTTACAAATTACAGGGGAATTGTAGGGAATTGTCTACATATTTCTGCTGTGTGAAAGGAGGCTCTGCTGACAAGATCCCCAAGGAATGTGAGAAGTATTTAATGATAATAAACATGATTTCATTATAAAGCTGGGATCAGACCAGAACATATAACACCATAGAGTTGTGAGGTGGGAGGGGAGGCTATTTCTGTTTTTTTTTTGTCCATTCTGTATTCCCATTTCTTCTTTTCATTAAATGATATCCTCAGTGTTACTAAACATGTAACTCTCCCTGATATTTTAACCATCCTTTAGGTTTGTGTTATGTTTGTTTTTGAATTATTTCAACTTTCTTTTTAAGAAATCATGGTTTGTCAGTTTGGTGGATAGCTCAAAATGCAATGCCCATTAGCCCCAACCCTCGTTGCTTTAGAGCAGTGGTTCCCAATTTGGGAGTCAGAACCAAAGCTTCATGGGGGGGTCACAAGTTTTTTCTTGATTTTAAGGGGTATAAGAATTATTTTACAATAATAAATATCTCAGCATTTTGCTCATTTCTGAAAAAAAAAAAAACTAAATCAAATAGTTATTTTTAAAGTTTGGATCTAAAACTAAAATTTGAAGACATGAACACATGAACTATATTCACGGAGCCTTCTCTCTCTGATTAACATCCGCTCTGCATAGAGCTAATATAACAATGGCCAAGCATCAGGGAGAAGAAAACACTTAATTTGTCAAAAAGGATGCCCACTAAGTATGTATGATCGTTAAAAATGTTAAAGAAAAATACACAATACAGACAGGTAATAAATGCACCTAAAAAAACTCTAACTATCTAATCATTATTCACAGAAAATAAAATTTGATTAAAATTCATCCAAATCTCTAATTTTACACAAACCTAATGTAGTTTTTGCGTTCGCTACTTGGGTTAATTGTACAGTATCAGTTTCTCTATTGTTATTGTTATGCATTGAATTTAAAAAAAAAATAATAATTCATTGGTTGTCAGTTTACTCAATTGTAGAAAAGGAAAAGGGTTGGGAACCACTGCTTTATAGCGCTGCAACAGGGATGACAACCCAGAAGTCAGCACTGCCTAGGTTCCTTATCCAAAAATCCTTGATTGTGTTAAATAAGCTCTGTTTAGAAAAAGGTTTATGACCCTGGACGCCCCCTCAAACCATTTTTGAATCTACTCTACAGGACACTTGAAAAATGAATGGTTTAGCCAAGGTTTTGTCCGCTCTGTCATAGTGGTTTAAAATTTCATAGCTTGTACAAATGTACATATGTTGTATGCTGTTGTAGCGAATGATGTCACACAGGCTCAATCCACTCTGGTGCTTAGCACCATTTAATAAGCGACTTTCGGAACATGCAAAAATATAGACTTTAGTTGACAATCTGCTACACAGCCGTTTTTCTGCTGCTCATCTTGTACACGAGTTTGTCCAACTTGCTCAAAATAACAATAACAAAATACTATAAATGCACAAAAATAAAAGATTACACCACCTCTCAAACTCTTTCGTGGGTAATATGTCTCATTCATTTCTCTACACATAATATTCGCTCAGTATAACACCATATTTCTTAAACAGTCTTACAAAATGCTAATATGAGCGACGGGGGCTCCCTCACACGAGGGCTCATTGTCAAGGCTACCGCCTCACGCTCCTACTTCTACAATGGTGGCTGCAAGCCTCACATTAGCTGCTAACTGGCTAACTTACACATACAGTTTATATAGTTGCTAATAACAATTATAAAACCTAACACAGTGCTAACGATGTACAGTGTAAACATTGTCCTAGCCCAGAATAACTAAGTAACATCCCCAGCTTACCTGCAACATGCAAAAATATAACTTTAGGTTGACAATCGCTACACAGCGTTTTTCTGCTTCCATCTTGTACACAGAAATTGTCATTATCTCACTTTGTCACGCGAGACTTCCCTGTGACTCTCCCTGGGCAATACACCGCTCACGTAGCGACACTGATACCTATTGGATTTACTGGGGCTATTGCCTAACACTGACACTGACAATGAATAACATTGTTACCCAAAATGGTCACCGACTATTCAGAACACTCTCTTCGCCCATGCAAACACATATAAACACATAGGGAACATATAGAAAACTCTCTCAACTTACATTACATCCAAGGAATTATGCTGTTTAATAACCCACACATGACTTATTGTGCCACACTGTTGTATGTACAGTTATGTAAAAGTTTACATAGATGATGTCTAACCGGTACATCAGTGATCCACCAATCAGCTGACTGTTGAAAGATCCTGAGTTCATCATTAGCAATAACATTTTTGGTGATGTATAAAAAACGTTGCAGAGAAGGATGAAGCAAAGTATAGACAGACTTACTGGTTTAATGTGCAGCTGCATATTGGACGTAGAGCTAAAAAGGAATCTTGATTGGCTGGTTGTTAAATGCATCTTGATTGGCTGATAATAATTGTTAGTATCAATTTATTGTTGCATATAGAATATTGCCAGACTTAGTAACAAATGTTTAAATGTTTCCTGTAGTTTTACAGCCATGAAAACAGCGGCTGGTAGCTCCTTCAAACTTGCTACATTTTCTTTTAATATATATTCTGGGTGAAAAGCATTGTATAGAAATAGCTAAGTGGCATTAGAAATCAATATTATTTAATTTTAGACATTATTCCAAATACATAGATACTTAGTCTAAAATGTGGCTATAACAACTCATTAAAATAATATCAGCTTTTCAACAAGTCATTTTTAAAATCAATCTAATCTAATTTGACACCGAACTTTGGGTGGCCAGGCATATTTTAGGGGTGGCCGCTGCCACAGGCACAGGCTAACCACATAATGTGCATCAAATGAAAGCAAATTGATATTATTTAAGTCTTTGTAATAAATATCAGATAAGTCATAGGTTATAATCTTTACTACATGTGGCATTGTCCTCATATACAGAAGTTCTGCTATTCGAAACAATTTTTAAATGATCTCTAAGAAATGTGAGTGAGATACTATAACATTTTTGAAGGATTTTTGAGACATTTGCTGTTCTCACTCATTCTACCCAAAAAAGCATATTGAATCTCAGATAAGTACCTTCAACCTGTACAGTACAGGTATTGCTTTCTTATTTAATTCTTATTTTTTAAACTCCACTTGCACTATATTATTATATATATATATTAGGCATATCATCCTGATGTTGACAGACCCATACATGTTTTAAGACATATACAAATTCTTTATAATTTGTGCCTGATATGGTTTTTCCACAAAACATACAATCTACTCTTTCCCCTTCACGTAAAAAGTAATGTTCATTTGAAAAGTTTAAAGATCTCCTCCAGGCATGTAAGACATAACACAAATAGTTTACTTGGAACAATAATTTGTGTCTGATATGTGTATATAGGCTGTGGCTCAGAGGTAGAGTGGGTCGTCCACGAATCGGAAGATTGGCGGTTTCCCAGGCTCCTCTCGCTGCATGTCGAGGTGTCCTTGAGCGAGATACTGAACCCCAAATTGCTACCGATGCTGTGTATGACTGTGTGAATGCTTGGTTTCCGTTCTGGCAACTTGCAGCCACTGCCATTACTGTATGTATGTGCGCGAATGGGGTGAGTGTGGCATGTAGTGTACAGCGCATTGAGTGGTCAATAGAAAGGCGCTATATAAGTACAGTCCTTTTACCATGAGTTTTCTCAACACAAAATTATATTTTTTACATTAAAATCCTTAAAAAATAATCTACTCGTCTACCTTAATAACAATTCCACAAGATGTCTCCTACTTCACTGTGAAGTCCATTCTCAGTGGATGTGCATTGGTGGCTTCAAGTTTCCACATCACACTTGTAGAAGTTGCATACTGGACCAGGCTTGACTTCAAAACTATAGTTTAGGACACTACAAGCAAATGAGATGAATTCAACTCAAACTTTAGGATTTATCAAACAAAGGGAACCAGAAATAACACAGCATTTATTGAGACATTGTGATGGGGATTTGTCATTTAAAATATATGAAATGTATTTGCATACTAAGTATGTTTTGTTATTTTGGATTCACTGAATTTTAGCTTTCAGTGACTTTCAGGAATCAGTTGGTTAAATTATATTAACAACATTGAGATAAGTACCTTAAATCAGCTCTAAGATACATTTTTAGAGGGTTTAATTGTATAAATAAAATACTTCTAAGGTGGTTTATCAGCTATACAGTTGTGTGCAGCTGCAGTAAAAAGTACTACTAATATTGCCCTTGTTTACAAGAAACTGCACTGTTATTCAAACTTCAAAATGTTCAAAATTATCAAATAAATGTTCTATGTTAGCTGATGAGAATTATCGGTTCATTTAGTGCACTAACATCACATTAGCCTGAATTCGTTAAACAGGATATCATCAAATCAGTGCTAATGGTTTTGTTTAATGCAGATTATTATTATTGTTTAATATTATGTTTAAAGTAGATTATTAGTAGTATTAGTAGTAGCAGTAGTAGTAGTAATTTAGTTGGGATGTTGGTTTGTGTTTTCTTTCCTTTTTCCATGCAGCCACTGGTTCCACTGCAGTATGAAAGTCAACTTACAAAGGTTTCGAAATGTCCTTGAGTTACAGCAGGTAATCCTTCACTGTGAGCATTATATCTGATTATACCGATCTCATCGCCGTGTAACTGTAAAATTGCATTTGATTGCAGTTGAGCTAAAACTTTCAAAACCTGATGTGTGACTGAGTTGTTTGGTTGTTTGATGAAGGTTGATACATCAGTTGGCCAATTGTTTTTTCCAGTACATAATGCTTGGAAAAAGCATGGATTGGAAAAAAAAATGCTTGTGGTAATTTATTGGTGTCACTGCAAAGTCTATCCAGCAGAGTGTGCTGTGATTTACAATACTGTGGCAAACAGCACAAAGTAAGAGAGAAGAAGCAGCTCTCAGTAATATCAACTAGAATTTGTTGACAGTGTATATGTTCATTTATTTTACATGTTAAAGAATGTTTACCTGAAATATGTTTTAATAAAGGTATTGTTTAAGAAAGTAGCCTTCTGAGTAAATATTCAGTTCTTTTACTATTTCTATCATTGCATAATCCACATAGAAAAGGCCTATTTTTCAGCTCTGATTTAGTCGGGCTCTAGAATCAGGTGAAAATCTGACAATATGGTAATAATTCTTGCTCTTATTCAGTCTGCAGATGTCACTGTTTCACAGAAAATAATGGAGCAACAATTATGTGTCAGTCCTGGCTGCATCTTCAATCAATAGAGCCATTTATTAAAGAAACCTCTTGTTCCTCATTTTGTTCTTTTTTGGCAGTGTGGTGAAAGCTTGACAAATCACGTCTGGCTCAGAGGCTGTATTTCTGACATCTGCACCTTCTTGCTGTCCTGCAGCCATGTAACTACAGCGTCATGTAGACTCGCCGCTGC
>NW_023339652.1:19727769-19730269 GCF_004916995.1 Morone saxatilis
GCAATGGAGCTTGACATTCAGTGAAACACTAAAGTCATCATGAGTGGGCAGATTTTGATTTCAAATTATGTCCTCACAAAACAAATTTTAGAAAGTCAGTATAAAGAACCCATTGCAATAAAAGTTTTCCTTTTTATCGTAACCAGAACAGTGGATTCTGTATTTGTATTCATCAGTCACTAATTAATATTCCACTGCACAAGAACCAGTTTTACTGTTATCGCTTTAAAACACAAAAAAATCAATACAGTGTTTTTGCAAAGAATCTGATACAATATCACCAAAACTAAATATCCACAATACTGAATTGTATTTATATTCCTACTGCCTTATACCCCCTAAATCAAAGACTGTGCTTTCCTGCAGACCACCCAAACACATCCTCCCCCACCGAACATCGAGTCCTGCCACTTGTCAAACTCAGCCGGCTAGCGCGTTAACACTGTCTCCTGTTGTAATGCCATAACACATGCTGAAACCAACCGCACCACAAACTACATCCTCTAAATGACCCATCAAAGTTTACAGAAATAATCTCTCCCTCAACAAATCGTAGCACATTACTCAACTCAGCCATCCAAGGAAGACTGTTCGCTCATTCAGACCCAACACTCCAAAAGTCGTTTGTACCTACATAACACTGGAATTTTGTCATTAAGGGTACCTCCATCAGTCACATGTCATAAACAGCTATGAACCAACATGCCATTCTTCGCTCCTCAAACCTCCAGTAGCTATGAATCCTAGCCAGTGTTCATATAATCCACCTCCCCACTATTGAACTGCATAAGCTTTATACACAGGGCACCACCACACTATCGTTCTTGTGCTCAAGCAATGTATGAATTATAATAAGTACCTTTTCAAATATGTATACCCTTCGGGCTCTTTTGCGGCATGTTTACATCGCCTACTGCTGCTCAACCACTGAGGTTCAATTCCTTCAAATTTTCAATTCAGTTTTTATTTGTATAGCGCCAATTCACATACAGTAGTTATCTCAGTGACACCTATTTCAAATATGACGCAAGTACTCAGCACACCACGACCACACTCCTAATAATCAATTACATTTACCAGCAGCACAAACATACCCACCTATCCGAGCGCATTGGCGACGGGCCGGAAAGAACTGCGCCTTTTTCAGAGGCACACTGGCGACCCTTATCCTCGGCTCTAGTTGGTTCCGCTCTGCTCCTCGACCCAGCTCTGGGGTGAAGAGAGAGACGAAAGAGAGAGAGAGACGACAAAAAGACCCCGACAGACAGAGGTGCCACCAGCAACCAACAGTAGCAACAATCACACTAACTCAGTACAGCTGACCTAGATGATGACTGAACAACGAACGAACGCATGATGGCCGATGAAAACAACGATCGGGGGACGAATGAGCATGTGACCCTACCTCATAACCTAATCACCGTAACTGCTAGCTCAAGCTAATAATACCCGTTAATTCCATTAAATAAATCAATACCCCAGTGATATCTCCTCAGCATTGCAACGTCAAGCAGCCCGACCTTCTATTGGCACGAGGGCTCCCACCAGGCGAATCCATGAGAACCTGCGGACGCAGAAAGCAACAAGATACTCCGGGGAAGCAACCACTGCAACCATCTCAGTCAGACAATCGCAGTTTTAATCTGGCGGCACACCTGACGAGTCAGAAAGAGAGAAGAGAGGAAGAGATGACTCAGTGCTATCATGAGGACTTAGTCGCGCTATAGCAGCACATAATCCCCAGTGGAATGTTCAGCGACTAACCTGGATCCAGCTAACTATAGCTCTTTATCCAAAGAGGCAACCGTCTCCCTAAGCCTAACCCTTTAAACTGATGGAACGAAGGAGTGTCTCCTCCCGAACACCAATTAACTGGAAGCTGGTTCCACAGAAGAACAGCTTGGTAGCTGAAGGCTCTGGCTCCTGTTCTACTTTTAGAGACTATAGGAATCACCAGTAGCCCTGCATTCAGAGAGTGCAGTGTTCTAGAGGGGTAATAGGGTACTATGAGCTCTTCAAGGACTACAGTATATGATTTACACAGGTATTTTGTACAGCATACTTCTTATATTTTATATGCTGCTTGAGTGTCCCTTGAGAGAGCTTTGTTAGACAGGAAGATAAAAAAAATAAAGCCAATTGTTGGCCTCTCAAAATGGTCCGTGCTAAAGTTAACCTTTTGTTTAGGTCTTTTAGGTCTCAGGGTGCACAGTGAGGTGAGCCAACTTTTATGCTCTGATTTTGCAGCTTTGCTAAAAAAACAAACAAATTGTTCTACAATAAAAGTAAAAAAGAACATTTTTAATGGAAAAAAATAATGAAATACATATGTTGCAGGCCTGTTGTAACAATAACTACAATATGTGAAATAATGAAACATATAGGGTCTAGGGCTTCTCATTTTTGTGAGAGGAAGAGAAGTGGTACTTTAAGACACTGCTGTAGTCCATGATTATTTAGACTTTACAGTGTTTTACAAAACAAACATAACTGCAGTTTA
>NW_023339652.1:19732021-19735241 GCF_004916995.1 Morone saxatilis
GCTCACCAGAACGGAAACTAAGCATTCACCGACTATATGACTGGGAGCAATTTGGGGTGTATTGTACTAAATAATGGCCAAAAAGTACATGATGTGTCACAGTGAAACTGACCTTTGACCTTTTGGGTAAAAAAATGTCATTGCTTAATCCTTGTATCCCATTAAACTTCCGTCTGAATTTTGGTCATACTTTTAATAATAATAAAACAAAACTTATAAAAATTGATCTGATCTGATTGAATCTACAAGTTTTAAAGTTTGAGGTAGAATAGTTTGCAACACAATCTCATTTTGTCGTCAATCGTTTATACACTAGGCAGACTAGTAAGTAGATGAATTTCCATGTTCAGTGTGCTGTCTTTTGGGCTTTCTCTTACCCTGTGTCAACTTTTTCAACATCTACAAGGTAGATTTCCATTAACAATGCTGAGCATAACCAAGGTCCAAAATCCTTTCAACTTTAGAAGTCCAGTATGTAAAATTTAGTGACAATTAGAGGTGTAGTTGCAGATTGCAACCCTCCACTTCCAAGCATGAAGGAGAAACTATGGTGACCGCAAAACGTGCGAAAAACAAACTCCCCTATCGAGTGCCAGTGTTGGGTTTGTCCCTTCGGGGTTAAGAAAGATACAAAGATAACTATTTTCTCTTTTCACGAGATAATAAATGAATGTGACATCTAGTGTAAAGTGCTTTGTACAGTCACTTTCCCATTTCCTCTGGCACAAACCTCAAGACAAACTTATTACATTTTACTAATATTGAGAACATAAAAATTAACAGTATGTTGTTTGTTTCAGCAAAATACTGAACCCCAAAATGCTCCCGATGCTGTGCATAAGTGTGTGAATGTGTATTAATGAATTACTTTCCGTTTGTGATGGCCTTTGTTATCACTGTATAAATGTGTGTGAATGGGTGAATGTTGCATTTAGTAGAAGCGCTTTGAGTGGTAGGAAGATTTGGAAGGTGCTATACAAGTACAGTCCATTTATTATATAACTCTTATTCTATTTTTTCTATTTTTATTACATCTTCTATATTTTGTGTTGTGCTGTATCTGGAGCTGCTGTAGTGAGCGAGTTTACCCAGTGTGGGATCAATAAAGTCAATCTTATCTTGTCTGTTACAATGGAAACCCTGTACAGACTGTTGGCAGGCTGAAACGCATCAATGTATCCTGTCATGCCTTGTAGTTGCTATTTTCAGCACAGTGCAGTTCTTAAAACCCAGGGAGCTACTCTGTCCTTCAGTCTGGATTAAGGAGGAGCGTGAGACGGGGATGTTTAATGCAACAAACTTTATTGTTTAAACAGTAACAAGAGTTAATGGATATGCATCAACTCTTGCCACTCAAAGCTGAAGCCTGCGTTCAATGTTACTTCAATGTTGTTGAGTCCCATGACAAAGTCTGTGTCAGCAGAGGCGGAAAGAGCCCTGTATGTATGGAATTTGGTTAATGATGACAAGAGAAGAGAGGTCATGAGAACATATTTCCTGTACAATTCAATCCATAACTGGATCTGCATAATAGAAGCATATTAAGGTATCAAGCTTTATGAAACCATATCATTTTGAGCGAAAATCTGAATGTCCAAAATAGGTAGTTTGTATGATTTGTGTGTTTTCCCCCTATTGTTTTTTCTTTTCCCTATTGATTTAGCTATTTCTTAAAGGATCAAGCTGTCAATAAACTGGCTGTGGGTGGGCCTTCTTGCCCAGGCTGTGTCGTCAATTCCTGCACACATGAATATTCATACATCCTGCCCAATTGGTACTGCACATGTGCAACTCTCAACAGAGATGAGAAGGAAGCAAGATGGCTCATATAGTGCCTTTCTAGTCTTCCGACCACTCAAAACGTTTTTACACTACGTGCCGCATTCACCCTTTCACACAAGTCCATCAAACAGAAACTACCTCATTCATGCACATTCACACACTGCACTGATGCACAGCATCAGGAGCAATAGGATACCTTGTTGCATGTGTGCAAGGATACTTCGACATGCAGCAGGAGGAGCCGGGGTTCAAACCAACAACCTTTCAAGTAGTGAACGACCTGCTCTACCTCTAAGCCACAGCCTACCCAAGCTATTACTCCCCACCGTAATAACAGTAATTAGTTGCATTACTAGTTACATTACTTTTCCTGCTACTCCCCATAGAATTGGTGTCTATTTTTTGTCTTTTAATATACTTTCTAAAAGATTTGTTTTTACACAATAAAAGGGATTCAGTATACACCAGAATTACATGCCTGGCAGTAGAGAATTTCACACCATACAGAAAGGATATAAATCAAATAGAAAATAGCAGTCACAGAAACAAATAAAATTGTGACCTTCTGTGAGGTGGGTGACACCTGGCCTGGCCCTGGAAATCCCACTTCAGTGAGCAAAACAATTAAAGCAGCTTCATTATGGTAAAGTAAGGTTTGCACTGGTTGTGCTGACTGGTGTAAGTTGTCAAGTGAGGACAGGGGTAACTGCAGGACAGAGCAGCCAGCGTGGTCAGTCACAGAGACAAACAGCAGGGCCCGAGGGAATATGTCAATCCTAATCACAGCACAGGACAGCAGCAGCCAGTGGGAAGAAGTGCCAGAGAACAAAAGAGGAAGTGAGGGAGTAGGGAGGAAGAGTAGGAGAGGAGAGCAAATGATGAAGCTTGTGTTTAGAAAGCTTCAGAAAAGAGAAATGTGACAGGAGGGGAAAATCTATAGGGTGAGAGAGGATAAGAAGTTGCGAGGGATATCCTTAGTTATTACAATGCTGCTGCAGATGGCTAATTAAATATGCATTGGAGTAGTTAGTACAGCATGTATACAGGAATATATTTCCTGTAAGTGATGCTACAGGGCATATATGTGCATTCACAACAGCATTAATGCATGCACAGATTAGGCCTGTGGCCAATCAACTCAGTCTCGACACTTCAAACCGATGCATTGACAAAAACATTGCTCCACACACCCAGTTCCAAAACAAAATGCTTTAGGGTGCATGTGAAATTATTGGGGATGCCCCATTAGCTACAATGGGCTGGCAATAACAATGAAAAATAGTGTAGGCTCAGAATTGGCAGAGAAAATAGTTTATTTAAGTCAGAAAATCAGTCTGCATTGATCTATGAATCAAAGTGGACGATTCTCACTGCATCTGCTGTCCACAGCTGTTTTACACTGTACAAAAAGCTTCTTCAGTTCATGAAATCCCTGCAG
>NW_023339652.1:19735341-19740625 GCF_004916995.1 Morone saxatilis
ACACATCAGACTGGTTGGTTATAACTCCATATATTCTGCTTTTTACTTAAGGTAGATGGTTACCAAGACTCACCTTCACCAAGGTCTCTTTTCCAACTTTCTTTTTAGCAAAAGTACTGTCTGATGTTTTATCCTTGAAAACATTGCAGTGCAAATGCTTTTAATTACTAAACCCTGCGAACATATACAAGGTGAAATACATTAGCGTTATTGCCAAAATAGCATCAAAATGATATAATCTGGTAAATCACTAAATCAATTTCTTTGCTAGTATGGTAAATCCCTGATAAATCCCTGAAAAATACTACTCTATTTGGGGACTACAGATTGGAGCAGTGAAAACTTTAAGTGACAGAGCTAGGGTGGGAAGGCCATTAGGTTTGGTGCCACATCTGCACTAGATATCATTATCGGGCAGGGATCTTGGGCCCTTCCTCCTTAATTGGGAGGTTGTTCTCGTGCATGGAATGTCTTCAGTTCTTCAGAATTAATCACAACCAAACCACCAAAACTCAGCTCTTCCTATTCACCAGAAACCCCCAACTCAAACCAATTATTCACCTCACCCTCCCCAATGATCCCCCTACCCAAAGAAGCAAAGGGTTTAGGAGTAATTTCAAAGCAACAGACCACAATTCATCTAAAACAAGGAAATAAAAATTGCACACATTCTCCCGCAGTACATCAGCACCCACTACATCCACAGTATGCCTGTATTGTACATTATGTAGTTATTTGAGGGACTTGAAGCTGCTGCCTAATTACTGCTGGCTGTTTCCATTACACCACTATTACCACCTCGATTAGCCCATGTGGGAGTTTGTGCCTCAGGCTCCAGTGGATACCCAGCAACATTCAGACAAATTACTGAACATGTTGCCTGGGGCCTTTCTGAAATGAACAGATAGGGTTTGCACAAACATCCATAAAAAAATGATGATGTTGTTCACCAAGAAATAGTTATAGCACATAACTATGCTTAGAACCCCAAACTGTCTTTTTAAAATATCTGTTTGTGCATGGATTAAACAAAAAACATACAATGTATTATCAGTGAGCTTTAGAGATTTTAGTAGGTGTATTTCTGAACAGATATGGGCTAGCCATTTCCCCCTTTTTGCTAAGCTAGGCTACCACACCGTGACTACAGCTTTGTGCTTCACAAAATTTAAATTATGTAGCTCTCTGAAAGAAACCAAATCAGTGTATTACTGAAAATGTTGACCTTTTCCTGCACAGTCTATACTGCAGTCCATCTTCTGAAAGAAGCACTTGATATTGAAAATGATATCATCTACTATGTGTTTATCTTAGCACAAAATGCTAAACTGCTGGCTTCTGTCTAGCAACTCAAAAGCAGTCCATGTTGTACAGTGTGTTTTTAAACTCTGAACTTGTAGCTTTAAGGTATTGGTGTACTATTTCTTTACCGACAACAGGGTGCAGTGACTGCATTTAGCATCTCTAAAGCTCTGTTAGTGAGTTTGCCATGTGTGAATGCTGTTTTGATAAAACATAAGTAGCTGTCTGATCTTTCTCTTTCTATGCAGGTGATTTCACAACATCCGAATTTAAATGTGCAGTGTGTAACATTTATCAGGCTCCATTGGCAGAAATGGAATAGAATATTCATAGGTATCTTTTTATGAGTGTATAATCACCTTAGTTTTCGTTACCTTAGAGTGAGCTGTTTCGTCAACAGGTCCCACCCATGAAATGGAACCAACAATGTTTGTTAGAGTGCGCCCCGCGAGCCTCCAGCGTCGGTGAGCCCAGTGTGCCCCCGAAAAATAACTATCCTTTCTATGTAAGAAGGTAAAATTCGCTAGCTCTAACCTCACGGTTAGCTGCGGGGGGCAGTATTTTCAATATTTTATGATAAAAAAAACAGAAGCAAAATGAGTACAGGGCGCAGAATGTGAAATCTAGACGACCGTTTAAATTTAGGTCTACACAGCAAAGTATCCCTGGGGGAAATGCTTCTCCCCCTGCAAGGCTTTTAAGTTAATCAGAGAGAAATGCACATGAAACGATTTAGAATATATCATGGTCTATTCCTACAAGACCTCCGAAAACTACATTGTCTTGTCAATGACTTCTAGATCTACATCTACTTTTTTATCTGATATCCCTATCAACAAGACAACAATTTGACAGCGCCTTCCAAAACCGTTACACATCAGTGTAATAGTTTTAAAAAGCACTGTGAGATTTGGTCAAGTTTAAGCACTAAAAAAAGTTGTAGGGAAAGATCATGGTTATATTAAATTAAGTATTTAGTTAGGGTTAGGGAAACGGGAAACGGGAAACAAAATTCAGCTTGCCTGCTCTCTTATAGGATTCTTGTGTTCTCATTCTCATTAATGAGTGCGTTTATATCATTAGCACTACGTGCTTCCGTAATAAAGGCAAAAAATAACTAATGGAAATGAAAATCTAGTGAAGTTTGAGGGAACTGTCATTGTTGCCATGGTGCTAAATAACTATTTATTCAATAGTGAATCATGAATAAGGTCTGACTGTAATAATAATAATAATAATAATACATTTTATTTATAATGCCCTTTTCATCAGAGGATCTCAAATGCTACAGGTTAGAAACAAAAAGCAGTTTTAAAAAAATAATAGATAATAATAATAATAAGAGAAGAAGAAAATAAGAAAAAGGAGAAAAAAATTAAAAAAAATAAAACATCTAAAAGGGACCAAAAGCTTTGCTAAAAACGAAATGTCTTAAGATCCTTTTAAAACGTCAGTGGATTGTTTGCCCTCAGGGTGTGCAGGAGGCATTCCACAGACGTGGGGCGGCAGCACAAAAGGCCCTATCTCCCATGGTCCTGAGTTCTGGTTCTGGGTATGTGGAAGAGGGTTTGAGTGAAGTGGAGCGGAGGGAGCGTGTTGTGTTTTGTGGGTTGATAAGTTCTTTGAGGTAGGGGGCATGTCCATGGATGCATTGATGGGGTGGGAGAGAGAAACCTTTACTCAAATCCCTGGTGGAAGATGGGAAGCCAGTGGAGGTGAGGTGGAATGGGGGTAATGTGCTCATGTTTCCGCACTCTCATTCAGGATCCTAGCTGCAGAGTTTTGGATGTACTGAAGCCTCTGCAGACTCTTGCCCAGGAATCCCAATGAAGAAGTGCGTTACAAGTAGTCCAGTCTGGAGAGACAAGGCATGAACCAACTTTTCGGCATCTGAGAGGGGAGAGAATGGGGCGGAGTTTTGAAATGTTACGGAGGTGGTAGAAGGAGGGTCTTCATAGGTGATTTATTATGGGCTTCACAAAGTGAGTTTGGAGTCCATTTTTACACCAAGATTAGTGTCACTGATATTATATTAATGCTATTTGACCAAAAACTAATCCATGCATTTGTTACTTCTAGGCTGGATTACTGCAATTCCCTATTATCAGGCTGCCCCCAATAAGTCCATTAAGGACGCTCCAATTAATTCAGAATGCTGCAGCATGAGTACTGACAGGACTAGGAAAAGAGCTCACATCTCTCCTGTACTAGCTTCTCTGCACGCTCCCTGTAATTGAATAGAATTTAAAATCTCCTCCTCACCTACAAAGCTCTTTCATAGTCAGCCTTTTATATCTTAAAGAGCTCATTAGTACCATTACCCTCTAGAAAAACTGCGTTCTTGAATGCAGGGGCACTTGGTGGTTCCTACAGTATCCATACAACAGGAAGCCAGGCTGTCAGTTACCAAGGCTCCGGTCTCCTGGTGAAACAGCTTTCAGTTGTGGATTCAGAGGGGCAGACACCCTTCTCCACTTTAAGAGTCTTTAAAGACTTTCTTGGATTAAACTGTATAAGTTAGGGCGTGGGCTCAGGTGATCGCTGAACCCATCCTAGTTATGCTGTATAGGCCTAGACTATCGTGGGATTTCCCATGATGCACTGAAGCCCTCTCTTCCTCTTTTCTCTCTTTCTGCACTCATTTCATGTCCATTAACTGCATCATTACTAACTTTCAACTTCTGTCCCCGGAGTTCTTGTGCTTTCTCGTTCTCGCAGGTTCTCAATGGGATGGCCGGTGGAGCCCTGCCTGGTCTGCTTGAGCATTGCTAATATCACTGATATTAGTGTATTATTCATTATTAAGTATTATTATTGCTATTGGTTACTTCTGTTGCTTTGTTGTCGCTGCTGTTGTCCCCATCGGTGCTGTTGTCGTATCGTCGTTCTTCTTCATGTTCATATCATCAGTCATACTATCTAGTGTAGTTTTGTTGCTACTGTTGTTGCTGCTTGCACCGTCTGGTCTGTTTGTCTGTCTCACTTATGTCTCTCTCTCTCTCTCTCAACCCCAACTTGGTCGAGGCAAGGACCCACCAACCTAGAGCGAAGATTTGCTCCTTAGAGTGCCTCTAAAAGGCAGGTCCTGCCCCCGTCGCCAAGTGCATTGCTCATGGGTGGCACTTTTGGGAGGAGTTGGTCTAGACTGGTCTATTTGAAAAGTGTTCCTGAGATAACTTCTGTATTGAATTTGGGCGTATTACAAATAAATTGAATTGAATTGAATTGTTATCGTTGTCTCCCCAAATTAGATATTTCCTGTGAAAACAGGCAGCTAGGGAGGGAGTAGTTGCGGTTGCTAATAGCGCTGTGTGTTACATGCTCCAGTCAAGCTATAGCTTGAATATAGCATAGTTAAGCTGGAAATGTCTTAATATGCCCATGATTTCATGCCTGGACAACATATGTGGACACCAGCTGCTTTCAATGAATAATACATTTACTTCACTGAATATAAACATAAGGCAGTGTGCAGACTGCTGATCAGCAGCCCTCTATTCTAGATGGAAACATACTAAACACACTGGGGGAAAGAAACAAAGTAAAAAAAACCCACAATGGCTCTGTGTCCAGTACATAAAACTGATTGGTTTTCAAATAGAGTCAACAGGTCTGATTTAGAGGAAGTGCTTTCCTATGCACTCAATATGCAGTCAATTCACTCTGCAATATGAGGTTTCTCCCTGCGACTCCCTGCCTTATTATTGACTGAGAGTTACTGTTATGCCCATGGCAAAGTCTCAAAAATACATCATTGTACAATTTACTGTCCAAATGCATGCAAGTATTTAAAAGAATATTTTTCACTAAAAGTCTCCTAAATTTAAATAGAAGACACTGAGTTGCATAGTTTGAAGTGAAGTCTTTGGAAAAATCCTTAAATACTTTTATTTTGATTCCATCTTCACTTCTTAAACTCCCCAAATATACCAGATATGTCAACCTGTATTTTTGGAAAGTGTGTATAAAATGATGTATAACA
>NW_023339653.1:0-154 GCF_004916995.1 Morone saxatilis
CACAGTGCTAAATTGTAAACAAAGAAACTAGTTGGAGCTAACATCAACTTAAATGATTTGCGGTAGTTTTACTACAATCAATATCTTACCGCTTTTGTTTAGCGGATCGCTGCCTTCTCGCTGTCGCGGCTGGAGTCAAAAGGAAGTAGAAAGT
>NW_023339653.1:378-2553 GCF_004916995.1 Morone saxatilis
ACCAAGTTTTACACCTGGGTTACAAAAGCATCACTATCTAAGCGATTATCAAGATTTTTTTCACTTGATATCTTTTGCAAGACTGGGACAGACTTAACATCATTAAGATTTCCTGCAAATATTTTCTTTTTATCCGTGGATGCCAGTTGTTTTGTGTGGAGTAACATGGGAGAACATTCGCCAAGTTGTCCTCTGAGATGAATTTTTCCCTGGGCTTTTACATTAACAGGTATATCATCTTCAGTATCATTTGGATCTTCCTCCAAAGATAGGAAGTAAGTTGTGCAACCAGAAAATGTGCATACAGCCTTACCCCTCCAATATGCACTTTTATTTTTTCGACTTTGACTGAATTTTATTTTGTTAGACTTAAAGGAAAGAACGCAAAATTTGTTTATACATCCTATTTTGCGGCTTAGAAGATCCGTCCAGCCTTTCTTCAAGACTCTGTATCCTTTTCTTTTAGCTGGCTGAATTGCAGCCCATTCAGCCCTTGTTAGGCTTACTGTAAACTCCTTGGGGCGGATTGAATTTCTTGTCCAAAGGATAACCTTCTCTTCATCTGGTCCTTATGTCCAGACTGTATTTTTTAGGTATCTCTGGTACATGAAGGACAGTGCCATGGGGATATGGCAGCAATGTCTTCAATACTTTGGAATCCCACACAAACAGGATGAAACCAGTCATGGCAGAGGTTGCACTGGGCATATGGCTTGTTGGGATTGTTTGGTTGTTTACAAGTACAAAATAAGGTATCATCAGGACACACAACGCTGTCAGTCTGAATGCACTCAGCCACTTGCTTGTCTCCACTGGCTTCAGCATTAACTGTTGTCTCTTCATGTGTTTTTTCTAACTTTTTCTCAATTTCCAATGTTTTCTCCTCATCTTTACTAACTAGATCCTCTGTATCATGCTGAACCTCCCTCCCACAATCCAGCCTGTCTCCACACAAAGTATTATGTTCATCCTCACAGATTTCTGGACTTTGCTCTTGCTCACATGTCGGAGAAATGTCTTCTACAATAGCACTAAGTTTGTCCTTAGTCTCAGATCCTGTGTTTCTTTTTTCCTCATCTTCATTTTTTTCAAAATGTTGAGAGGTACACTCAATCTTTTGCTTCTGCCTCAACAAAACTCTTGTTCTGACTGACTTCCTGTCACTGTGCCATATAGTGTACAGCCACTTTCTTTTTTTGACATTCTTCTCCTTGAATATTTTAGCTGCCAACGTTTCCCACATGGGGCTATTCCAACTTATTTTTCGATTAAGATGTTCAAAAGTTGACAGTTCTCTCACTATCCTGTCGTCTCCTCCTGACTCTGTCCATAAATCTAAATAGCCACGTCTCTGACCTCTTCTTAATTTCTCCATTTTAAAGCCTAAGAAATGAAAGACACAATTATTTATAATGAATACTTGAAGTAGAAAATCCAGACATTTTTTAGCACTTAAGAGCCCTAATACTTTATCTCTAAACGATAAATTCTTGTAAATACCCCACTTTTCCTTATTATTATTTCCTTGATTTCCAAGTTATTATTTTCCATAATAACTATGATTGGTCGCCTCCACGACAGATAGATGATGACTGATCGCTGTCAACTACGACGGAGTATTAGGGCCACATTGAGAAAAAAAAATTCAAGAAAAGGCGATGTCTGTTAGTTGTATATGCCTCCATCCATATTATGTGTCGACTAAATCCGTCAATGCAGCCAGTAATAGCAATGCCATAGGGCTTTAGTTTATCATATGAATACATATGCCATAAATTCAATTCAATTCAATTCAATTTTATTTGTATAGCGCCAATTCATAACAAGAAGTTATCTCAGGACACTTTTCATCGACAATAGAGCAGGTCTAGACCGAACTCCTTTTAACATTTAACAGAGACCCAACAGTACCACTGCAGTGAGCAAGCACTTGGTGACGGGGGGCAAGGAAAAACTGCTTTTATACAGGCAGCAAACCTACGGACAGGCCTTCCGCCTCTAGTGGGTGGTCATCCTGCCTTGACCAGTTGGGGGGAGACGAAAGAGAGAGGAAGAGAGAAACAGAAGAGAGAGAGAGAGAGAGAGAGAGAAACAGAAAGAGAGAGAGAAGGAGAGAGAAGAGACAGAACAGAGAGACGAAGAAACAGAGAGAGACAAACAGATGTAACAGCACGG
>NW_023339654.1:0-185 GCF_004916995.1 Morone saxatilis
GAGAGGGAGAGAGGGAGAGCGAGAACTACACTAACACAGGCCAGTTTCTCAAAAAATATTATGCCCTGACAGATGTTACTTGAGATAGACTCGAAATATATTTTAATAGGTACGAGTTTTTCCATGGCCAATGCCAATATTTAGAGAGAAAGAGAAAAGTCGTGTAATTCCATTATTCCATGCAC
>NW_023339654.1:251-1281 GCF_004916995.1 Morone saxatilis
TGCAATTTCTTGTAGTACTTGAACCCTGAAGTGGGCCTCCTATGAGAACAATACCAACAGTAGCCCCAAAACAATTTGAGTTTGAAACTCCTTATCTATTCAATATATGTGTTTAATAACAAAGATATGGTAGAATTCGGTATTGTAGATAAGCAAATGTAAGGTATGATAATTGTCAATTTTCATACTATGCTATACCATAATATTGGTATATGCAGCAACCCTATTATAAGCACATTTTTATTTAATAAAAAAACGCAGACCAGAAAAAGGGCAAGAACGGCATCTGCTTGAGCCCTACATGTATGCTTATGTGGTACATGAATGGACTTCATACTGGGCTTCACTACAAGAGGAAACATCCACTCAGTGTGATTAGTGTCAGACTCATAAATGTTTCAGCAAAACGAGAATCTAGACGTTGTGTAGTTTTACCTTATAGGCCCACTAAGCGTGTAAGTAGATATGAAAGACTCATGTGAGATGAACAGACATGGGCACTATCGCATTACTTCTCCCGTAACGCTATCACTCGTCTCAAAGTGCTCTGATTGGGTAATGGACCTTTGGTATGGAGGGCCACAGGGTGGACCTGTAAGTATGAGGGGGGATGCAGTAGTGGTCAACAGAAACTAAACTTATAAAGAGGCTGTAGTGGTTGGGGCCGGGTCATCCATCGTATCTTCTACTGGCAGAACACACTGTTGGTGCTCATCATAAAAAAATCTGTGTATAACTCATTCCATGTGATTACATGTCTTACATAATGTGAAGATATTTAGGCTACATGTGCCGTGTACACATTTTTTAGCCATTCCTCAGCCGCAGTTGCAGTGCATTCTGGGAAAATTCTTCTCCCACTTGATTTGACTATGCATGTGGAAGTGCTCCATTTGGCGGACCATCTGGACTCTAGATAACCACTGCCCCTTCATCCCAAACAGAAATGGGACACACTACTCTACATGAGAGTGCACAAAATGGAGGGACAGGGCTGAGATTGCTTATGGATAATTTTATAATGTAAAGC
>NW_023339654.1:1306-1613 GCF_004916995.1 Morone saxatilis
ATTAGATTATAGTTACATTGTCAATGATCACTTGATTTAAAATATGACTATAACATTATGAAACATATTTTTATGAAGTGTCATTTTATTTGACCAATTCTAAATGCTGAATGTCCTGCTCTATAAATTACTCCTCTCAGGTTGCCAGTTTTGTTAATGAGGACTTGACTTATATTTGTATTTGTAATATTGTATCACCTATTGATAATGGAGTTTTTATTCCTTTTTAATTTATGTTGTAAACAATGAACATTTTGAGGAAAGTTCTGCATGTGGCCTTAGGAGGAATTGTTGTGTTTTTGTTTCC
>NW_023339654.1:1724-2076 GCF_004916995.1 Morone saxatilis
CTAAATCCTACACAACGGCCCTTTTTAAAAAACGGCAGCAACAAAAACCTACACAAAAGAACAGGATTGCCCAAGTTGTAGAATACAAACAGTACACTTGTTAAAGGTCATTTGATTTAACCCACTCTAAATGCTGAATATTCTAAATTCATTTTATATGCAATGAAAATGTTTTGAGAATATTTGTGGGACATTTTAGTGGCAGTTTACAATTCTATTAGTATGAGGTGCAAAACAAAAAAAAATGACACAACCACACAAACGTATTAGAGTACTTCCATGTGGCCGACACACATGAAGCTTGATACAGACTTAGGTTACTAATTAAAAAAATTGCCATGTAGTTTGTATT
>NW_023339655.1:0-2232 GCF_004916995.1 Morone saxatilis
TTTCATTCCTCTCCTGTCACTGCCTGAACTCGCTGTGTCTTCATCCCCAGAGTCAGAGTCCTGGTCGGAGTGGAAATCAGCTGGCCTCCATTGAGGCTGTGAGCCACTGGGTCACCCGCTCCTAAGCTAGTAGTGTTTAAACTCCCCGCTGTCCTTCCAGCGCCAAATCCGGGTACAGACAGCTAATAGGACTGCTAACAAGCTAGTGGCAGCAGCTAGTACAGTTCACATATGCAGCAGTGCACCGGTAAGAGACTTCCAGTGTTATAAGGGAAAGGTCTGTGTCGCAACAACACATTGTTTTTGTTTTTCTGCAAGTATCCGACTAATGAAAAGTGCATGAAAAAAGGCTCCTTTCATCGACTAACAGTTAAATCAACGATTAGGGTGCAGTACTACTGGTTTGGACTTCCTTTGTCCACTCTTCTTTCTTCCTCTCTTCGCTCATTAAGGCTTCATGCCATGCTGCCTCTCCTCCTGAACTGAACTGAAGAACTGGAGATGGATGGATGAAACAGCAAAGAATTGCTGTACTGTACTGTCCATTCATGTCAAGATTTACCAGAAATATTCTAATTCAACTCTACAGGTATTATATATTAGTATTAGTTGAACTATTATCCGATACTCTCTCACCATTAAATCGGGCTTTATTGTGTAATTTCCCTATTTAAATTGAAAAGCATAAATATAACTACTTTAGACTTATCAGACGGTTTACTGTTTCTAGACTAGTTTCCCCTTTTTTCCAGGCATTGTGCTAAGCTAGGCTAAACCAGAGCAGACTCTATAGGAATATCTTATCTTATCTTATCTTACATTGTCTGAACCTATCTCTGTACAGAGAGAAAGGTCTAAGAAATTATATGATCTAGGTAAATGGATATTTCTCAGAGTGACAGAGAATTCCTTTAAAAAGTGCAATGCGTAAAAATTGAAACTACTCTTCACCTGTCAAATTCATACTCCAAAAAAATAGGGGGGAGCATATCACATATCAGGTCATAACTACTGCTAACTGCTTCTTATCAGATAGATTAACAGGTAATGGTACCAGGCTTAGCAGCCTCCAGTGAACAAGGCCAGACCAATACAAACAGGCCATTTTATTCTGTTGAGTTAAAATGAAGTGTGTTTTATGATTTAACAAGGCTATTAAGCTGGTCTTAGTTTGGTAAAAGAGAGAAACTTGAATTCAGAAGGTCTACGCTTCTATTTTGATATTTTTTAAGGAAAGTAGGTATATAGGTATTTCCTTTCTTGACCTTTTTTGAGTTACACATTTTAGAGTTTGACTAGTGGACAATAGCCTCTTGAAGTACAAAGTGCTATTACGAGACAGGATGGACTGGTTGGTTAGTATGTGAAGTTCAGTTGATATCTCTGCAGCAAGATCCATAGACTTTTTGTCAAAACTGTTATTTCTTTACATTCTGTTGATCATTTTAGTTAATTTTTGAATGCTTTAACTCTTAACTCTCTTGTTTTAACATGACAACTATCCAAAAGTGAAGCAAAAACAACCCCCTGGTGTCTGACTGCAATATATTTCATAAAGCCAGCTGCCTCCATGTTAGCAGGTGGGACAAACAAAAAAATCAAAGTACACATCAAATAAATTCTTCCCAAAGATGGTTTCTTTCATTTTAGGAAGTTCTTTATGCTGATGTATGTTCATGTTAATTTTTATCATCAATTTGTTGTTTTAGAGATCCTGTCATGAGCTAATGCCGTTTTTTACAGGTGTGGTATCAGTAACCGCTGGATCATCCCTGGAGAAGGTCTGGTAAAGCACGAGGACTGTTCACAGGTCTGTTCAAAGTAATATTAGGGTAGCCCTCTTCTATATTCAAGAAAAAGGTCTTCATCGTCTCCTCAACATTAATATTAAACAATCAATTGTAGATCTACAAAAAGAAAACATCTGTCTCTGGAATCTCTTGTTGGCTGCATGAAAGCATTTGGGCGGGGGCCATATTACAATATTAGTCAAAGGACACATTTTTGATTGTTTACATCTTAGGGGTCAAAGGTCACCATCCACCAAATTGGATTCAACTTTGTCAGAAAGTTTATTAACTACACATGATTGACTTGGCTGGGTGTATGGGTGGGACTTTAATACTGTGACGCCAACCCCAATCACTATTGCGCAGACTCTGGTTCCAAATGGAGAAAGATAGCAGCTCTGTGGCTGCAGCAGGCCTCTTCATACCTGAGAGTGTCCAGTCT
>NW_023339655.1:2382-2832 GCF_004916995.1 Morone saxatilis
AAAACAAGGGTGAGGGTACTGATATGTCAGTCAAGAGACTCCAAAAAAATATACATACACAAGTAAATCTGGGAGTAGTAAAATTTTGTCAATTCCCATTCTTACAATAAACAGAGAACTGTCTAAAACAAGAGGAATGAAGCTTTTCTCAAAAAGGAAGAGT
Source organism: Morone saxatilis (assembly GCF_004916995.1). Classification (NCBI taxonomy): domain Eukaryota; kingdom Metazoa; phylum Chordata; class Actinopteri; family Moronidae; genus Morone; species Morone saxatilis. Next base: position 2,546 of record NW_023339655.1, read on the forward strand.
GAAACATGTACTTTGAGCAGAGTGCTGTGTGCAAAAATGACTTAACAGTGATTAATTAAAGTAACCACCAGACAGAAGACCCTAGCCTGTTTTTTTAGCCTGAAACCAATGCTTGAGGAAACCCCCTGAATTTGTGGCTTAATGCTTTCATTTATTTTTTGTTACATTTTGGTCCAGATAGAAATGAAGAATAAATATTTAAAATCATCTGCGTTCTTTAAGAACAAAACATCAAAAGCAAAAAGAATTAGAAATCCTCATGGAAAGTAATTCTCTGAGTCTAGAAA
>NW_023339656.1:0-409 GCF_004916995.1 Morone saxatilis
TTTGGAGAAGCAGACAGGAGTACTGACACAGAAGCTAAGCAATGTAGTGCTGTGGACGGTGGCATCACAAGGTTTTAAACACCTAAAAAGTAAACAATATCACTTTAGGTATATGCTATATTAGTAGTATTTTCACCACTTTACCTTGCTGTCAGACAGCCCTTTCCAACTGGAGACTGAAGCATTTATGTCACTCTCTCCAAAGCCACCAGACTCTTGAAGAGAGAGCATAGAGCGACATAAACGCAATAAGTTTCCCGTAGGAAAGGGCTGTCTGACAGTAAGGTAAAGTGGTGAAAATACTGAAAATTAAAATATAGCGTATACCTCAGCTGAATTTTTTTTAGGTGGCTAAAACATATTTTTTCTGCTGCCCCCGTCCACAGCACATTGCTTAGCTTCCATGCTG
>NW_023339656.1:500-2913 GCF_004916995.1 Morone saxatilis
TTATCCCATTTTGAATAGCCTAAATATTTTCACTAAAGCCTACCATCAAAAGTGTTTTTGATGGTGGGATAACCGGAGCACCCGGAGAAAACAACTTTAAAGGGTTAAAAAAACAACTAATCCTTAATCCATAAACTACCTAATATTGCCCATCACCAAAACCAACTCCTCCTACATCCTAAGCCATCGTACCCCTTCTAACTCTCTGGGTGAACCTCCTCCATAACGTTGGCCTCCTCTGGGTCTCCACTCTGGCTTGCTCTACTTCAGGCTCCACATACTCTATTGTTTCCCTGCTCGAGTAAGACCTCCTCCACCCTGGAATGAAGACCCTGACAAACCTGTGCAAGAGTGAAAGATTGTTGGGTTCACTCACCAAGTCCGGTTCCACACTGATGGAATGGATGGACTGCCCCATCAGGATCTGCGCCTCAAGAAGCCTTACCTGTTCCCGAAGGGCATCCGTCTCCTCTTTAAGCTGCTGCACAAGCAGCTCGTTGAAGCTTTGAAACATTTGAACTTCCTCCAGCTCCGATGTCAGTGACGATATGAGAGCCGTGGCCCTCGCTTCATTTAAATTACTCTTGTGCTTTTGGCTTTGGAGCAATGTATGAAGCTCCTGGACTTCTTCTAGAATAACACTGTTTTCTTGCAGGGCCTTTCTCTCTCTCTCCTCAACCTGGTCCTTCTCTTCTAAGAGGACAGCAATTTCCTGCTGCAGTTCCAAGTTCGCTGCCTGGCAGGCCTTATTGTCTTGCAGCAGGGATTTGTTTGAGTCCTCCATGTCTTGCCAATCAGTCGAGGTCTGTGTCGCTTTGACACGTTTCTTCTGCTCCATAGTGTAATCCATTAAGTCCTGGAGAACCTTGATGTTTTCATTCAGTGTAGTAATTTTTGAAAGGAGGATATCGTTTTTCTTGACGACAACCTCGCTGGCCTGACGAATAGATGCGGTGTCTACAGGGTAGTCGGGTTGGCTCAGGAAATCCTCAGACTCATCATCAGTCAGCTCTACTTGAGGGATATTGCCGGGGTCAATCCCGTCCATTAAGTCGATTATAATTTCCGGCCATTCGGTGCACGAGACCTTTAGTTTTCTGTACTGTTTGCGAAGTTTGCTGTGTTTACTGAGCAGTTTCTCGTACTCTCTGTAAAGGGGTTCCATATTGACTGGGGGATCCTCCAGTGTTTCCATTGTCTAACCTAAGCCTTGGTTTTGTAACAAATACTGTTGGTTATCTTTCGTGCTTCCCTTTACCAAAACTTTAAATGAAGAATGAATTCAGAAAACTGGATATGCTTTAGGTAACGTGCGCCTTTGAAGTGACCGGCTTTGATTAAAAAACAAAAAAAAACAAAGTTGTGGCTTTGATGTTTTCCTGTGTTCTAGAACTTCCATTTCATTGGTTCCATCGATTTTGCATTCCGTTGTCATGGCGAAAGCCGTGTCGCTTCACCATGGCAACAGCTTAAAAAAAAAGAGCCTCGTGAGAATAAAACGGATCACATTTCACAGCAGCAAAGGAGAAAGGGTGGAAATGTCGGCCCGTCCTATGAAACAGGCCTGATAATAGTGCTATACCGACATTGGCATTAAGTCTTTTAACCACGCGAGTACCACACTCTGCAACTAGATATTGGACTTCCTCACCCAAACAAGACTCGCGCAGTTCGGACTATAGAATGTATACAGACAACTCGTGCATTGACCGCTTCGCCCACTTTGCGTTGCGATGCTAACGTCTGTCCCTTTTTTCTGTTGCTATGTTATGTGGTCCTGCGGCCAAGAAATCTCAAATGAACCCGGTTAACCGGCGGTGTTTCTCTCGTTAAACAGCCGATTTCATTGAGTCGTTTTTATATTCTGAGCTTTATGGTAAACGTGGAGTAGATTTTTGTTACATAGAATCTCAATAGTTAATAACGTTAGGTAATAATAGCAGCGAAACGCTCAGGAAAGGAGTCTGTGTAGGTTTACATGAACTGAATTACTTAAGTTTTGGAAAATAATGAATTGTCATAATATTTATAGTAATCATAGTGTTATTTACAGGCGGTAGCCATGTTTTTCTGTCATTTATGGTCACGCCTGCTGTTATATAGCCTACAGGGAGCAGACAGACAGTTTTTAGTAACAGTAGCATAAAGGGAACTAGAAAATTCCTAAAGAAATTTTGAGTGTGCCTGCCTCTGGCCCATATATTAATACCATGTCATTCTCTTTAGCTAGCTAGCTAGAGTTAGCACACATAAACACAGTAACCAAAGCTAGCGCTGAGCTAAGCACTAATTGTGTTCTTAGCTAAGCGCTAATCGCTAGCTACGTGCTAATCGCTAGCTAAGGGCTAGCTTTGGTTAATGTGTTTAATTGTATTATGCTCCTGAAGGAGTGCTAATGTACATTAAGGAACAG
>NW_023339657.1:0-1704 GCF_004916995.1 Morone saxatilis
TGGTTTGCTACTCAGTGTCACAGACAGCTTATACTGCCACCTATTGGCGAGTGCAATAATACATTTCAGAACAAATTGTAGCAGTATATTATAAGATAAAATGTTACAATAAGGTAACTGGCTATAAGTGCCACATTCCTCCCCTGCAACAAAAATGTTGTCCTCAACATAAGCATTAATTTGCAGCACACCCGTAGCTATAGAATGTAATAATTAACTCATAACTGTAACGTTAGGTCCTCACTTACTGGCAATAGCTTTCACTTGAAAGATTGAAACAAGTAAATAGTGTTAAGTGCATTTCACAGGTTTTAACCATTCAAGTATTTTACTACTGTATACCATGTGATTTCATCACAGCCTGCTCTTAAATAACACTAGTGTAGTTTAACTCGGTTGTAACAATAGTACTCATTCAGTCTTCTCATTGTATTTTCCGGAGACTTCTGACTCTTACTGTACCTCTTAAAACATTCCATTTACATAATTTCAATGCCATTAGTAAATCTCTGAACCTTTAGCTCACGACTAGAACTTCTTTTCAGTCATATAACACATTTTGGAAAATATTATACACTTCTTAACCATAGAAATTCTCTTTTCCTAAACCAGGTAAGTATAACCAACCATTTACCACAGTGGGTAACTTAACATTGCATTATTTCCGCTTCATCTCAGTCTTAACTGTCCCATGACACTCATAAAGGACAGTAACCACTCAGTTGACAAACAGTCCATGTTACTGTGTCCATTCTTCACAGAATAGTCTGCAACAGTTCATATTGAACCTCTAAACAGACAGTGTTTCAGTAGCATCCTACAGGAACAAGAGCAGGATAAACCAAGTGTGTTCCAAACCTCTGTGAGGTGGCCAGGGCATACTGTATTGTCCATACGCTGGTGTCATAACATTCACATACAGCGGGTTGGTGTGAGGCCCTACCACACGTTAAGTAGGTTGACCTACTGATTCATACGTCAATGTCTCTTTAGGTCGTATTTCTCTCTGAGACCTGCGTAACTGGATGTCAGAAGGTTCTGCAGACTGAACAGTTTGTGTCATTTCTGGGGTCAGTTTGTCATTTACAGTTGTGTCATTGTCAACCAGCAGTTGCACTGGAGTCTCCATTTTGAACTCCTCTGCCTCAGCACGAAGTTCAGGCTGAGGTGCTTTTTCAGGAATACCTTGAGGTGTGTCATTCTGCTCTCCAGGCTCGTGGTGATGGTGTCTCGGTCTATGAGCCCAGTAATGCATCTCCTCATCTGAACTCTCATCCGATTCCTCTGATGTCTCCCTTATTTCAGTCTCTTTCTTTGTTGGATATGAGGATTTTGTCCTCTCACAGTGTTTTGGGCTGGTTTCTCAAGTGGTAAAGCGTTACACGGCATTAACATGTTGCGATGGAGGATTCTGCCTCTTCCTGAGCCGCTTTCAGGCTTAACCTCATAAACTGGACTGTCTTTACCCTTTTGAGAGACCACCACGTGTATCTGATCTTCCCAGTATGAGCGCAATTTACCCGGTCCTCCACACTCTGACATGTTCCTCACAAGGACCCGGTCACCTGGAGAAAGCACTGTACTTTGTCTCTTTTGGTCATAGTACGTTTTTCCTCTAGCTGTAGTCTTTTTGATGGTTCTGGATGCAATGTCATATAAAGTTTATCTAGGGAGTAAATTTTCCCATCTAATTTGCATATTATG
>NW_023339657.1:1906-2066 GCF_004916995.1 Morone saxatilis
AACAGTAGGCGTTTTTTATGATTTTTTTAATTTTTTTTTTTACCCACCACCACCCACCCCCCTATTGGAGGACACTTTTTCTTTTTCTTTTCTTTTTTCTTCTCTTCTTCATTATTATTATTATTATTATTATCAATATTATCATTATAATATGATAATA
>NW_023339658.1:0-2943 GCF_004916995.1 Morone saxatilis
CAACTAAAGGTCCAGATGCTAGATCAGCAGCCAAGTTTTTGTGTAAGGAAGTGTTCCCAAGGTTTGGTTTCCCTGACACCATCAGTATGGACAACGGAAAAGCATTCGTAGCAGAGTTAATGAAGACAGCACTAAGGATGCTAGGGATCAAACAAAAGTTTGGATGTGTGTATCATCCACAGTCACAGGGAGCTGTGGAGAGAGCTAATGGTATACTTAAAGCTAAGCTAGCGAAAATTAGGGTTGATGCTCAGAATAAACTAAATTGGGTAGACGCTTTACCACTTGCATTAATGTCCATGCGGACACAAGCTAACAGATTAACGCATCTAACACCGCATGAAATGCTTACAGGGAGACCGATGCCGGTCCCCTATTTTAGAGGCCCATATGAAGGGCCACCATTGGAACAGTGTGAAAAAGAATTGACTAACTATTTAAAACATCTGTCTCAAATACATAAAGCTGTGTTTCAACAGGTCAAAGGCGCAACAGAAAACAGAAAGGATCCTGTTCCTGAAGAACTGCAGCAGGTTGAACCAGGTGATTGGGTGTACGTGAAGGTATTCAAACGAAAGTGGGACCAACCTAGGCGTGAAGGACCCTATAAGGTCACCTTGGTAACCCCCACTGCCCTAAAGGTTCAAGGTAAGATCGTTTGGTTTCACCTCAACCACTGCTGTAGATCTAACACAACGGCAACACAGAGAGAAGGATCGGCATGGGACGGTGACACCGCCCAGCAGGCCAGACGCCGGTCCCAGGGCACACAGGGAGAAGGCGACGCCTCCCTGCAGGGACAGAGACGATCCCAGCGATTAGTTGAAAGACGACGGCAGAGAGACGGTCAGGATCAAGATAGAGACAGTTCTCCAGGCAACAGATCGTTGCCAACAAGAAGAAGCCCAGAAAGTAGCACAACCACAGAGGAAAGAGATGAAGTGCCATCTTCAGGGTCACGTGATCCAGGGGAAGGACCCTCAGGAGCAGAAGCAGCTCCCACAGAGACAATTAGGCCATGATCAACAGCAACATCCCCCACAGGGGATGGAGCTGAGCAACCAGACACAGACCCCAGACATACTGACCCAATGTGGTATTATGACTGACAGACCAAAACATGCAGAGGAGCTCAGAATAAGAGCAGTTATAAGATAGGGTTTAGGGGGATAGCGATGATAGCATTAATCTTTGTGTGGGTAGATACAGTGATGTATCTCATAAATGACACAGAGACAACTACACCTCAGAAAACATCTCAACATCAGTTAGTGGAGTATGCATGCCAGTATATACTAAAGCACAAATACGGATAATCACATTATGTTCAGCACACATGACACACTACACAGAAAGGGTAAGAAGGGAGTCAGAGACAGATCAGACTGGTATAGGATATAGTACACCCTACATGAGGATCAGTTATGGATTATGGAAGGAGGGGGTAGAACAGAGTACTAAAGAGACTATGCAAAGGGCAGAGATGTATGGGTGGGGTGTTAAACTAAACTCATACTGTGCCTTGTCCCAACAGATCACAGTGGCTGATTATCCAGAGAGTTGGCAGTTGTGGGACCTGTTTGACCGTGTGCGCCTACAGAGATCCTTTGATCCACTATGGCGGGTTCCTGACGGCGCTGGTGGGCCGGTACCAATACCACAAGTGCAATTACAGCACCTACACAGTCTACTGAAACGAATGCAGACGGGGGCACAAGAGGGGCGTCATCCACAAGAAGGAGGACAGCCACAGCCTGATCCAGAGATGTTGCCACCACCTCAGCCACTACAATACACAGTCAGCATGGTACTTTCGCCAATAGAATCTTCCTACACGCCCACCACACCACGAGATACGCCAACACCACCACAGCCAGGTTTTGAACACCTGGCAGAAGAGCCGACTTCAAGCACAGCTACGGTTGAAAGAGAGAGGCCAGGTCCCTCAGGTGCTAAGAGAACCTGGCCAATGGACAGAGAACCGACCCCAGGTCCATCAGGCCCCAAGATACCTAGATATAAAGAATCAGCCTCTGACCCCAGAACCCCAGATTCACCACCAACATCAGATGGAGAGGACACCACAGGGAGCTCATCAGAGGAAGACAAAAAAGACCCAAGGGAACTACCTTCAGGTCCACCTCCTGACAAGATCGCAGTTTGAGCTGGCTGATATGGACATTTGGTTTTCGGCGCATGTGTGGAATATTACCCCTGGGCAAAAGAACTAGTGACTAGTAAGAGGAATAAGGCAATGAAATGCAGGATAAACAAACGATCCAGGCAACGTCGGAGGGAAAAGATGAGGAGTTTGGAAGAGGAGGTTCGAAAGCTGAAACAAGAGATCACCCAAAAGGATGAACAGTTGAGGCAAAAGGATGAACAGTTGAGGCAGAAGGCTCGACTGATTGTATGGTTGGTGCAGAAGCGCATGGATGCACAACATAACAATCCTTTCTAAAAGTGTAACTTTCCATGTGTCACAAAAGTAGTGCAGGAACATATAATGCTGAAGGTTGAATGTTGAATGTTTAATCATGGTAATAACAAAATATTATATGATACACAACTGATGGTTGAGTATTACCTAATCAAGTGATGAACAAAACTACTGACATCTCAAGGTGGGCATAATTTGGTTATATATTTAAATAACGGCTGATAGCAATGTGCTGATGAATAGGGATAAGTTAATGTATATTATTCTTATTACTCTTATTATTTTATCCTTATTTTTATTATTATTGTCATTATATTCTTATTATTATTATTACTATGTACAAATTCCCACACATAATAATGTGTTTGCTTCTATGGGATGGCTCCATGTTGTCTTTAAAATGACATGATTAGTAGCTCTCACATAAGGTAACCTTTCGTGCATTGTGACCTCGTGTTACAATGTCACAAAGGGGGGATATGTAGTATAAAATTTTATGTATG
>NW_023339659.1:0-2753 GCF_004916995.1 Morone saxatilis
TATTTTATGACTGTAGTGAAAGGGCGTGTCTGGCGTTGCCGTCAAAGTTGGCATTTTGCTTCCGCTGTGTCATATTTGGATGAATTCACCTTGTAATTGAAATAACCCTCCTAGGAATTTGTCGATTGTTTAAATTGAAACGTATAATCAAGAAAGTGGTTTGAATGAACACCGTGCATTTGGGCTGTATTGAAGGGGTGTCCGTGGCATGGCTTCAAAGTCGGCCATCTTTAACTTCCGTGTCTTTTCCGTTGTTTGTGAACAAATTATTACAGGTAATTTGTCGGTTTGCTTCAAAATTGGTTCAAGTTACAGACAAACACGGTGCTGATGAAGGCGTGCCTTTGTCCACTGTACGTTGAAGCCTGTCCGTGGAGTGCGTCAAAAAGCCAAAGTGATGCATTTCCGCATTTTCAGGAATGTATTTTAACTACTCCTGCGGATTGATAATATTGACTTCATATTTCATGAATCTAGACACATTTGGTGTTGTAAGGTCATTTACTGTGGTCAAACTGTGTGTCGTGGCGTGCGCTGAATTTCGACCTTTCGCACTGAAGAGTCTCTCTATGAAAGCTCAAGTCTTTGCAGTGTCTGAAACGCGTGACAACGTAGAGCGGTCTCCCTCAGCTTCTGGCGATGAGGGCTTGGGAGTTGGGTGACGTGAACATTTCGCGTCGTGGTCCGCACGTGTTACGACGGCACGTGACGCGGCCGCAGCACGCCCCGAGTCGCGTGGAGTGCGAGGTCCCGCCCAACGCTGCTTGCAGCTTTAATTTTATCATAAAATTCTATTATATCTAATATTTTATTTAAAATGTATATGTATGAACTTGTTAGCAAAGCCAACACATGTAGAAGCCTGTTTAGTTTGAAATAAGTTGCAAAAGTCAGGTGGCACCAATGCAGGAAATGACACTATATGAAATAAATAATGTTAACTCTAAGATTATCTAATACATTTCTAAAAAGTTTATTGATTTTAAGTTAAAAGACATTATACACTTTAAAACCTTTTTCATTATATTTTTTAATCCTTTTAGATGCCACTATCAGGTAAAGACAAATCAGCACGACACAGGGAGCTAATTAAATGTGATCCAGCAGCCTAGGGTAAAAATCCGACCTGTGGCACTTTGCTGCATGCCATTCCCTCTCTCTCCCCCTTTCCTGTCACTATCGATTAAAGCAAATAAAAAATGTTAAAAAAGAAAAGAGAGGTAGCTTAAAATCAATAGTTGGAAAAAATACATATATTTATAAATATTTGGTTGCGCCACCTGACATTTTTTAGGCAGCTAAGTTTGAAATACTGTTAAAAAAGGATTTAAACTGTTTAAAAAGTTATTTAACAATTTAATCTTGTTAAAAAAAATAGTTCCAGACTCAAAAATATGTATTACATTATTTTAAAAATACTTAAAAAAAAAAAAACGTTTTAGAAGCCTTTTTTGTCATTGACTCTTATACATATTCCCTAAGCACATTTTATTTTAAACACACTACATACACATCCGCTTTATGTAATACATAATATACATATATGTACTGTAAACATATCATATCCTATAATACACAATATTAAGATTAGAAAGTCTACACAAGTGAAATTTCCCTGGTGTGGGACCAAATATCTATCTTATCTTAACTGACCTTGGTAACACTGGTGCGTATGACAGTACCAGTGACAGACAAAAAGTGCCCTACATCTCTGGACCTGGGAATGGTGTCTCTGGTCAGCTCTGGACACACTGGCAGACCTTGGCACACACATGAGAGTTGATGAACAACACAAAGAAAATAATAAATTACATCTATTGTAGGGGGGTTTTGACATGACAATGTTTGGGAGCCCATGCAATACTAAATCCAAAAAAGACTAAAGGCAGAACAGAGGAGAAAGTTTGTGTACATGCCAGTCTGAAAAATCATAAATCCTCACAATGCAATCCTGAACAACATCTGGTAACCTCCATCATTCACAGCTGTATGTCTAACCTGTTATGCGGGCATGAGGAGTGTGTCTCATTCTGTGCACTTTCGTTCTTTGTCCTCCATGGTGCTTGGGAGAGGCATTATCTGATAACTCCACGGCTGTTCTGTGTAACACTTTATCAAAAATAGCCAGGACATCATTGGGATAGGCGTTGAAGTAGTCCCCAACCTGCCACAGATAGTATAGATGTAATTAGTGCAAACACAGATTCAATTATTGATGGACCAGGTTGCAGATTGCAAGTAACTGAAACGACATGACTCAACCAAGTGTATAGGAGGAACTACGGTGGTCATAAAAAGTTTGAAAAACGTGAAAGGCCCCGCCTACAGTCAGTGTTTGGTTTGTACATTCTGGCAGTTCAACATTGGCCAGGCTTCAAGAGACCTGTTCTCTCTTGCCTGGCAACCTCAAGATATACATTCAGTGGACGCATTACTAGGACGAGTTCCAGAAATGCTCCCGACACTGAGGGCCATAGGACTTTAGAAATAGGGAGGTCATGAATGCTGCGAGGCATCGGTGTGTGAATGTGACTGAAGGAATGAGTTAGCTGATGGGCTTTGCTGTCACTGTGTGAATGTGGAATGTAGTGTAAAAGCACTTTGAGTGATCGGAAGACAAGAAAGGCGCTATACAAGTACAGTCCAATTTACCATTTCTTGTCTGCGGCGATGACAGACAGCATGTCATAGTGCGCGTGCAGGAAAGCTGCATGCTGCCTGCTCCAGCCTTTGAGTTTGCTTTTTAACTTTCT
>NW_023339660.1:0-220 GCF_004916995.1 Morone saxatilis
CGAATTTTATTTGTATAGCGCCAATTCATAACAGAAGTTATCTCAGGACACTTTTCAAATAGAGCAGGTCTAGACCGAACTCTTTATAACATTATTTACAGATTTAAATAATTAGATTATTTACATTTAACAGTACCACCATGAGCAAGCACTTGGCGACGGCGGCAAGGAAAAACTGTAAGTATTATTACTACACATACTATTATTACTATAATCACTG
>NW_023339660.1:367-861 GCF_004916995.1 Morone saxatilis
TGGTCGAGGCAGATGACCACCCCCTTTTTAGAGCCCACAATGGCCATCCTTAATGCCATGCATTATTTAATTAGTTTTTAATTCAAATGGGAACTATATAAAGCACTGAAGTAAGAATACAATGCAAAAATATAGGGGGGAAATTACATGTGATGATTATTTAAGTTGAATACTCCAGCTGAAAGTTTTCATTATGATGAACTATGACTGCATTTTTGATGTCATAGATGCCAGGCTGACAGATAATTACTTGGCCAATCAGGTCAGAATGACACTTAACCTTTGAAATGTCAACCTCAGGTATGTGCAGTGCATGTATGGGCAACACTGTGTGTGTGTGTGTGTGTCATACGATGGCCAGGCTGACAGATAATTACTTGGCCAATCAGGTCAGAATGACACTTAACCTTTTGAAATGTCAACCTCAGGTATGTGCAGTGCATGTATGCGGGCCAAGCACTGCTGTGTGTGTGTGCTGTGTGTGGTGTGGTGCT
>NW_023339660.1:886-5500 GCF_004916995.1 Morone saxatilis
GTGTGTGTGTGTGTGTAAGGTTGAAAAACTGCTTTTCCCCTCTCATATAGAAAAGGTCATTGTCACCGTGATTGTTTCAAAGTTCACTTAGCTTTAGTTTACTGGAAGTCATTACTAAGGAGTGAGTAAGAAGTGAGTCAACTGAAGCCTGGGGCATGTTAGTATAATAAACTTATAGTCAGTCTTTAGAAAGTAAGTAGCAATACCAATTGTAAAAATACTTCATTATAAGTAAGTGTTTTATGTAGCAGTTCATATGTGCAGCAGTAACCAAGACCTGACAAATTAAGCACAGTGTTAGTTCAAGTCTAAGTTCTAAGTCATCGCTAAATGATGGACATGTCACTGTTGATGAAGCATGTTTATAAAGACAGCTCTAAGTGTTTGTTGGAGAGGAGCGCTAAAGGAATGCAAAGAGACAAGACCCCTGTCTATATCAGTTGAGCTAAGGTGGAGCAGGTGAATAGTTTTAGGTTCCTGGAAACCAACATTAAAAAGAACCTGTTAAGAAAGCTCAGACGTTCACTGTGTTTCTTAAGGAAACATTGTTAACTTAACATTACAGAGGAGTGATAGAAAGCATCCTGACTGTAAACTTAACAACTGCCGTTGTTAACGTTGTTAACTGTGCACAGCCCAGGACAGGAGGACAGCAGTGTGTGGTTAGAACCATTCAAAAGATCATTGGAACACAACTACACAGCATCAGTGATAATGGTGACATACCTGTGTATGTGTGTACATAAGCCCAATCAAACCATGAACACACCTAATCGTCATGAAAGTAGCCCAAATGATTCACAGTACAATATTTGAATAAATATAGTTTGTTTTCTTTTTACTACTGCATAACATAATTGAAGAAGAGATTTTCTGGGGCCAGATACTACTTCTGGCCTCTACCACAATGCTTACTCGCAGATGTTCTTATTATTTTACATCTTTCATCTCTCTTTGTCTCATTGTTTAGCTAAACAAACCGTATTTATTTTTATTGAAAGCCATAATGAATTTACTGTCAGGGTCCCTTATGTGTACCTGAACCTTAATGACTGTTTTCAAAACTTCCATCAAACCCATTTTCTGTGCCTGTGTAACAGCTCTCTCTATAGTTATCTATCCATCCAACCAGCCATCCATCCATCCATCTATCCATTTTTTTCCAAATTAAAATAATGTGCTCCAATCCCCGTTTTCAGATAGGAATGTATCACTTGCAACTCAGCTTTTTCAAATCCTTTTGGCCTCTTTTCCTCTGCGCTGCTTTGCTCTCAGTTTCTATTACTGGTATCTGCCCTTATCTGAGAAGTCGACCAATTGTCACTGCAGTATGTCAAATGCGTTCCCAAATGTGTTGTGTGTTTGTCACTTCACCTTCTATCAAGGAATGCTTAAGAGAAGAGGGCCCAGTGGGCTAAATGTGCATGCCATGTACTCAAGACATCATCCTTTTGAATGTAGCTCACAACCTCAGTTCACTTGTCATTTTTCTCAAACACCTACACATTTCCTCCATTGTAGAAACTCAGCCAATAATGCACCAAACCGTGAAAAACATCTTAGATTATGGTGTAGTTGCCAGTGATGTGAACCCGGAAATGTTGAGTACCCCAAAGTTTTATGTTAGAAATGTGTAGTATTGGTCCTCAACATTTAGAAAGTGCCAAATGCTAACTTGCATATGATAGCACAATCACAATAACAACTGCTTGGATGATTTGGAAATAATTTGGAGTGGCTTGGGGGGCTTGTTAAGGATGCTGGATCCATCTGTGATATTTTCAAAATCCAAAATGGTGGGCCAATTTTGATAAATTTTGAGAATAATTTTAATAATAATTAATAATTTAATCTTAAACTTGGTAATAAATTGTAGGATATTTATGAACACAATTATACAAACAATGCAGAGCATTATCACACTGTTCCAGTTTGGTGGTTAACAGGGGCAAGAACCAAACCAAACTAGAATAAAACAATGGATAAATAATATCCTCAAAAATTATATAGAAGTAGTATTAGTAAATAAAAAATGTGCACTAGTTACACAATATGTCACAACTGGGAAGCTTTCATCAAGCAAGTGTGCATTCCTCTTGTACTTGCCTGCACTGTTATTACCCATATTTTCATCATCGACCTCATCCTCCTTGTCTGCTCTGTGTTCATCTTCTTTTTCAGACTGCATTCTTGTTATGTTACTTTTCTTGCTGTGAGTGTGTGAATATGGAGCTGGCCTGCAGCTGTGCAGCTGCCCTTTGCTATTGTACATGGCTTTAACCCAGCTTTGCAGCTATGGCTGATAATATCCAACAGGGCATGACTTCCTCCCCTTCCTTCTCACCTTCTTTTTTGCCCCATACAAACTTGGTGATGCCTGCAGCTGCTGGATGAGCTTTCGAAAGAAGCACCTCTAGATGGGCATGTTGTCCATGGAGGTGTGCTTTGTGGGAGGCAGTGTTTCAGTGCTGGGTTTTGCAATTATCGTAAATGGCATATCTGGCATATATGCCACCTTCTCTGGTTGTATAATGTCAGGAAGAAACCATGCACTGCCTCTGTGATCTGCAATCAAAAGCTCCCACCTCTCTGATGGTAGGTCACCAGGTACTACTCTCATGGCCTTGAATGTGGATAGCTTCCCTTTTCTAGCGGGATAGAAATCAGTGACACTGCTCACCCAGATTCTCCACTGTCAAATTGATGTTGAGAACAGTGCAATCCGATCTGCCATCTGCAGGTGACATGTGATGCCAACCTTCCAGCACCAATAGACCATGAGCACGAACAGATCAGCGTTGTCGCTGAGAATGTTGATTGTTGTGGCTCTGTGCCTGTCTCCATACAACATGTATGAGATGAGGGAGATGTCGGCCTCATCATGAGTGACAATACTGTCTGCTCTGCTGACCATCACAATGTGATCTCCAATGCCGTGTGTGCACAGGAGCTCACCCAGCATCCGCTTGTTTGTCTTGTTCTTCAGCAATTTGTTACGCCTATGTAGAGGGTTGTCAGTGAGAGACTGTAGAAATTGTGCGCTGTGGGTCCACCAGAACACAACAAAGCATGACAGACTCTAGCCCTTCTTCGCAGTCCAAGAAGAATAATCACAGCACTAATGCAAATGTACTGGCATGTCTGGCAGTCCTTTTTGGTGTGTGTGGAGCAGTCATCTGAGGTCCAGTACACTACTGCATTTAAAAAGAGATTACTCAACAAGCACCAGCTGAGACAACTCATCTGGCACTGCTCTCACAAGTCATCTCCTTCCTGCAGCTGAATGTAAACCACACCTACATTCACAGAGACTCTCCCCAGCTCTTCTCTGCTTCTTGTATGCGCAGAGACTTGGTCATTAAGGTCAAAGATTTAATATGAGACTGTGGCCTGTTATTTGTTTCTTTCATATTTGTTATATTTTGAGTTGAGTTGCATGTCTTATCCTATGTTTTCCTCATATCGTATGTCATGGTTGGAGGTTAAACAAAACAACAATGTAGTAGAAAATGTACAGAGGCTTTCGGGTTTCCACAAAAATAATCAGGATCCTGTGCAAACTTGAAAACGGCTGTTAACTATAAAGAACACACAGGACAACTCACACTTTTCTCTTTTTATTTTCTATCTTCTTTGTTACAGTCCAGTTATTTTGGTAGAAGTATTGAGCACTTATTAGAGTTTAGTCTAGTTGATAATTTTTGGAAATTTGTAAACATTTACACAAATGCTGTTACTTTCAAGGCCTATACTTTTACGTTTTGTAAACACATAAAATGCCTACATATCACTCAAACCAAGGTAAGTCTGCTCATAGAAGAATCAAGCAAGCCAGACAAATATGTATAGTATTCTGCTAAACATTTTTACCGATCATCATTTAATATTACATTAACTCTAATTACTACAGCAGTAAATTAATAGGCCTACCAAAACCAACACTTCTTTGATCAGTATTTATTATTAATTTCATAACGGTAAGCTGAACCCTCCACACTCAACATAAAGAAATTATTTTTTTTCTCTCTTTTCAGTGGCGTGTCGATAATAATCTGAAGAAAGGGCCTGAAAGTTCCTTTCTTCATAATGTTTACTACTTTTGTATTTGAGTAGTTTATATTATCTGAATTTTAACTCAACAGTAATAAACAAATATAAAATTGCTCAAATCTCTACATGCATTGTCTACAGCCACTAGGGGGTTCAGGGAGCCCTCTGAGCCAATGCATAATATGCCTGTGGTTTTGCTTATTTTGCTTTGCATGTTATTTCCAAAATCTAAAATGTATTTATTTTAAATTTGCTTAATTCTTGCATGTATTATGTGCAGTTTCAGTGTGCAGTTTGTTGTGATTTTGACCTGGCCACATCCATCAGCAAAATATCTGTGCATAGGTAATTAACAGGGCAGGATCACAGTGGTAAGAGACCTTCGCTGACCAGAAACAAGACCTCCCTTTCCTCTCTAAGATTCTAGAAAAAATAGTCGCCAAACAGTTGTGTGACTTTTTACATAGCAATAATTTATTTGAGGATTTTCAGTCAGGATTTAGAGTTCATCACAGCACAGAGACAGCTCTGGTTAAAGTTAGTAATGACCTTTTGATTGCCTCT
>NW_023339661.1:0-1282 GCF_004916995.1 Morone saxatilis
TTTGCTATCCCCGGTCCTGTCAGGTGTCTACAGAGGCAATGAGGTAACGATAGAAATGTACAAAGAAAGACTACATATCAAAGTATATGCTGCCCAGGGCTGGTTTTCATTCCATTTGTCATAGCCATATTTCAGAGGAACAATAATGTTCTTACAATCCCACTTAAAGGACTTGAGCCCAATCCTAAATATACAACTTTTTCATGATAACATAATAGTGTGTGCACTCCATAGAGAATAATTAATACATTATTCTGGATTTGCAGTGGTATACTGTAGTTTGCTAATGAAGTATTAGGAGTCTGTCTAAACAATACCTTATTTTCTATTTTTCTAGATGGCTAAATGTGAGTGAGCCACAGTACATCACAGCATTGCAAGATCATCACACCGATTTTCAAGTGCAGACAACAGGCCTAATCATCAACACATCACTGCCATGGATCGGTGCATCGCCGGATGGAATTATTACCTGTGCTTGCCACGGTAGAGGTGTGCTTGAGATAAAATGCCCTTTTAAGATCAGTCTATCGTCAACAGCTGCAATGCTGACACAAACTTCTGTCTAATGGCAAAGGACAATGTGATAGCGCTGAAGCCGAATCACAAATATATGGCACAAGTCCAAGTACAAATGCGCATTGCTGAATGTATGTTGACTTTGTAGTGTGGAGTCCCACTGAAATGTTTATTCAGCGCATTCAGTTTGATGAAGTGTTCTTCAATGTGACATACAATAGAGTAGAACAATTTATTAAAACTAGGATTTTGCCAGAACTTCTTGGGAAATATTACACAGTACCACGTCCAGTGGTTTCCCCAACCTCAGAGCAACAGCCCCAGCCAGTCAGGGTGCTACTGTGGTGAACCAGCTGGAGATCCAGAGAATGTGGTAATCTGTGCATCTAAACAGTGCAAAAGAGGGCACTTTCACAGGTCTTGCTTGCGGTTGACAAGAGTTCCAAAAAGTGTGGAAATGTTATGAATGCAGGAAAATCCAGAAAAAATGAAACACTGCATTAGTTCAGATTCCCTGTAGTGTTGACTACACACATGCGCGCACACACACACACACACACACACACCCCCCAATACGTTGTTACTGTTACTCCTAGAGAATAATGCTTCAGGTTGTATTAGTTAATTCCCTGTAGTCTTGACGGCACACACGCACACACAGTATACTGTTACACTGTAGACTGTATCAAGTTTTCTGTGTGTGATTACAGTATTTGTTATTTTGCTTTCTTTGATTTGTATATAGTTATTTTGGTGGGGAGGT
>NW_023339661.1:1326-7432 GCF_004916995.1 Morone saxatilis
ACAGTGTCCTGTGTGTCTTATTAAGGTCACATAAACACAATTCATACAATTCATATTTATTCACTCTGGTGGAACAACAGGAGGGCAAAGGTTACAGAGGGCACAGCACACTTTCACCATCTTGTCCAGAGGTGTGAGTCCATCTGGGATTGAGTAGCACAGTGTTATTGGTATAGTTCCTTGCAAAATGGTGTATTTATTCCGTACTAGTCCTATAACTCTCTCCACATGGATGCGCACTGCTGCCAGTCCCCGCGATGACTCAACTTCAGCTGGGTGAAGCTGCTGTTTTCCTTTAGTAATGCCGGTATCTTGAGTCGAGCATTAACAAGACCCAAAGAGTCTGCCACATTAAACCCTCTGTCTGCAAGAACAACATCTCAAGAAATCCACTGTTTTCAGTCACATGCTTATCACTTGTCCTCCCGCCCCAACCTTTTGAAACAAAGCTGATGACCCCTTGTGGAGTTATGGAGATGAGGTATTTAACTGTGTTATGATGATAATAACATATTATACTGAGAATATGTTTGTGCTCTTGCTCTCATTTCCTTTGGTCTTTCGATAAGTATTTCAAAGCAATCAATAATACTGGTACAATTTTCGAAGCAGTTCCTATAACAGAGGATCTGATCTCTGCTTGGCCACTTTATGATATTACACAGCCTGATATTCATAACATTTAATGTGTTGTTGAAAACCCGACCAGCAGTTGACGTTGATACATGAAACACATGAGCTAAAAAGAAAAGTGGCAAGTGCATTCTCAGGCACATTAACAGAAACTGCTGAAAAGGACAAACAGGATTTCACCCTTTTTAGGAATGATTTGAGATAAAAGAGAAAACTAACAATTAGTTAACATTAATAAAGGCAGGGCCAGTTGATGATGTGGCTTTATTCATCTTGTCCTTCAAACTTTTTTGTGAAAGAACAATGGAATTTACTTTGACCCTTTCAGCTTTTCCAAATTTCTGGTCTGTTAATTCTTAATGCACCTCCTCATTTAATCCATTCATTAAATGGAGGAGCTGCCTCACCAAGAGGCATCCCAACAGGAAATCCCAGGGGCTAAGCCTACATCACTGCTAAGGTCTTCCAAATCCAGCTCTCCACTTCGGGCAATCTTCCTGTCCCTCTTCTTCTTCCATCCAACTCATGGTCCGGTCTTCTCTACCCCAACACCCCTCTTCTGGTCTCTTGTCAATTCTCTGGTCCTCTCTCATTAACCTCATGTCTGTCTCTTCTGTCCAAACACTTGGCCTGTCATCCCTTTGGTTCCAGGCTCCCCCACTCCATCTTCTTTCTTTCCCAGTCTCTCCTCTGTCCAAAACTAACTACTCTTTTTCTTTTCAGTTCCCCTGTTTTGGTTTGGAAATCGTGTCATTGATTAAATCCTCTTTCTCTTGTTGGGGGAGCTGAGGTAACGGAAATTATTGGTTGGTACAATCAGGCTCAGAGGTTCTTGGCTCTTCCCACACCCTAGAGGAAGGAACAGATTTTCCAGGGTAGAATTTTAAATGTGAATAAACTCTTCAAAGCCCAACAACATGTGATAAAATCATGTTCCAAAATGTGAACATATGTTATTGGAAAGAAATTTCCCAACAATATTACTTAAAATAAAATATACTAGTATGGGAAGTTAAATTAAAGGACTGAAGAAATCATTAGTAGTTAACTTACCAAACAATGCTCCAGGCTGCCAACTTATAGTGGTTAACAAGATTAACGTTTAGGCTAAACCACTGTAAGGTCCAACCAGTCTTAGGAGCACTTGAAAATATTCCGTGAGATGTGGTAAATAACGTACAAAGACGGAGAGCAAGGACCTATGGCATAAACTCATTTACACTAAAAAATAACCATTAAAAGCACAACACCAACAAAAGAAAAATCACGGCTCGGTGTTTTCGGTATAATCTTAAAACTGGTGCAAGTGAACCAAAATCCTCAAATCAGCTAAAACGTTAAAAAATCGAAGAATGTGTGATGCTTATTACTCCAAAAACACAGCGAAACAACAGTCTTACATTAAAACAACGGAATAAACTGAAACATTTGGAACAGGCTAGACTCATGCTGTTAGGACACAGACACTTAATAATAACCAATTCCACAACTGATTTGCTTATTACAATACCTGTTTGGAAAAGATTTGTTATGTTTATCATCTTAATTAAATTTGGGCCATTAGCCGACAGCGGAGGCAAGCTTAGCGTGTAGCTCGCTAACAATATATTTACATCCACTTTCACCACAGACAAAAAATGAGCACTGCACAGACGAGTGTTTGCATGTTGGTGGTCCGTCGCCCTTTCTTGATGGCTGGCCCCACTTGATTTGGCGTCTTTTTTCGTCCTGAGGTAGTTCTGTAAAGGATATTTTGGTCTCCTTTTTTGGTGTTGACCGGGACCGCACCTAACATATTGAGGTATAGTTCCTTACGATTCTCGCCGGAAATCAGGTACCTCAACAATGGCAGGCAGACAAGGGTTAGAATGTGAAGTGAACTTCAGTTAGGATAACGTTTTGTGACATCATCTGATATTCATAAAATTGGTTGGTTTGACCTGGCTAACGTCTTTCCGATTAACCACCACTTCTCCCTTGTGCTGTGCTGCTTGGAGGTAAGGGGCCTGTTGCTCTTGAAACGTTTTCCAAAGTAAATGAATTGCGCTATTATATCTTTTGGCTACAGGCCTTGCCCGTACCAATCACAACAACAAAATTAACAAACAACACAAGGTTAATGAATTATTAACGCCCTGCTTTGCTGCAAGGGCCCTGATTAGGCAGGCAAACATGGTTGTCCTCTGCTAGTCACCCCTGAGCAGATTAGTCTAATGAGTGAGTGAATTACAGGGAGCGTAATACACGGTAGCCTGTAATTTAAACATTTTAGTGTTGGGAATGGACTTCGCGGTTGCCAAAAACGTCACGGGTTCCTACCACAACAACTACCGTGGATTTACTAACTACTGCTGGAACGCGTGTGCAGGGTTTTCCACTGTGTAGGCAGGCGCCGGGCTATCCTCCCGGCTCCCGTTCTCTGCTACAGCTTTCTAATGGTCAAAACATAAAAACACACGTGGCGAGGTAATTTTTAACAAATTCACGCACATATTTCTAACCAGCCAGCATTACTGGTCTATACAGGAGCAGCTGCGTCAGACGGTCCGACTTAAATGACACTGAATGATGCTTTTGACATCAGGGATGTAGAATGTGTAGGCTATAGAAGAGAAACGAAAATTCAGTCCACTCTCACTTTATGTCTCTGAACTCCCTGGCACAAGATGTGATGACTAACCTGTGACCATCTGTGTAAAACTGACTTTTCAATTCAAGCTTCTTGTTCTTGCTCTGTCCTACATTATTTCTTTTTGTACATATATGATGCATCTAGTCTGGCATGGTGTCCTACAATGTGCATGGGATCTTCTCAACCTATCATAATTAGTTGTTCTAGCTTAGTATCCAAAGCTAGATGTTTTACTCTTTATTTGAAACTTGTGTTTTTATCTCAAACATTCTATGGCCAAATGAAGAGATACAGCATTTCATACAGTGCATGGTCAAGGACATTTCCATGGTTTAAATAGTAATCTGTGCTGTCCCAATGTGTTGTTTCCACCACAAATCCAGCAACCAGAACACCCACCAACATTGTGTGAGTATGATGTGGATTGTAACAGAAGTCAGGCAGGATAACTCAAATTTCATTGTGGCCGTTTGTGCGTTTCTTTCTTCCTACACTGTTTTAGCTGATCCACTGAATAGTTACAAATATATCCTGATGTTATTCTTAGTAGCTTGTTATATTGAAAATTAAATAGTAGCACTGCCAAAGCTCTGCCAAAAGGCAAAACAATAAACACATTTCCATTCCTGTTAAATTGACACAATAAAAGCCTCCTGTTTATTTGTCAGCTGAAATATTTTAATATGAAAGAGAAGCAGCCAAGTAACTTTGATTTCTCATCCACATAAAATCAAATACAGATTTGAGTGGATACATCATCCACTTTAACAAAAACATATTTCAGTGGAGGTAGACTTGAATGCTGAAATAGAACAACTTTTAGTATCCATAGCATTGGTCACAGTACAGTATTAATTCAATTAACAGTACAACTGAATCTCTTATGGTTCTTTAATTCGCAGTACAACTGAAATGAGAAAGCAACCAAGTACTTCCTACATGAGGAAGTATTTGGTTGCTTTCTAAATTCAGTTGTACTGCGAATTAAAGAGCAGTATGAAAAAACAATAGTAGTACACAATCTAAAACAAAGTTACATAATGCAAAAACAGGCATTTGGGACAGAGACTGTGAATGATAGAGAGGGTACTTGGGGGGGTACTACAATAACATCAATATTAACGTGAACTTACACTTTAACTTGAATTAACTTATTTATTCTTCACAAATAAATTCTCAACAGTTTTAACAAACCACATCACACTCTGTCAAATCCTGCACCATACTTGATTGCAGTTTGCAGTAGTGTTTTGAAGGACTCATAGTCTTTGATGTGGGCGACTGGAAATGTTATGTGTCAATGCAAGCACTGACAGATGGAAAGCAAATACTATGAGTCGGCATGTCATTCATACATTCATGATTAAACTTCACAGTGATACTGAATTTTTGCCGCTCTTCCAAAAGCAGATGTCTGTGGGCTTGACCCATCATCCACTGTATGACTGAGGATACAGTAAGGGTATCTTCTGTACGATCAGGGTGTGCATCTTGAAAAGACAGAAAGCTTAAGTCATAAGAAATCTGTTCAGTCATTTTATATGCCAACAATTTGGTGAAATGCTCAGTGTTTTTTAGAAGCCTGGGTTGGTTTGCTGTAAATGCTCATGTAATTTTTTGTTAACAGCAGGCCTGGAGGAAAATTAGTGTGGTACTTGTGATTTTTATTTATTCTAAACTGAACTACTAGTTAAAAAGGTAGAAATCTGTCTATCTCTATCTTCTCAGCAAAAAACAGTTAGGCTAAGTAAATAAGTACACAAGTATGGGATGTTTAGAGGGTAAATCTTTCAAGAGTTCAGAAATGTAAGTGGGAGCTTGTCCATGAATGGCCTGATAGGTGATAACCAATATTTTAAAATGAATCCTGAAATAAACTGGAAGCCAGTGCAGAGAAAATAAGATAGAGGTGATATGGCATTCTACTACTTACTTTAAATTGAAGGTTGTACATACCTTCAAGTTCAAGAAGGAAGTTCTGAAAGTACTCCAAGATTTTCCGTTCTTTCACATGCTTACTTGAACCACTTGAGTTGAAGTTCGGGGCCAGATGGGAAAGGATGTAATGTGAGTCCACCTATATTTAAAAAAAAAAAAAAAGGTAATCTGAGATTCCCTGATAATTACCCGCTTAAGAAGCAAGGGGTAAGCTATGGAAATACCATAGTACAACTTGTAAAAACCTTGAAGCTATACTGTACAACAGCATACCAAATAATTGTCTCCAGCGATGAAGAGGCTGCAACATACTTCTGGCCTTGTCTGTATCACTTTGATGAGGTTATACACTTTCAGGCCCTCACGTAGTTGTTGGAGCATGGGCATGCGTTTTGTCGTCACATTAAGTCGAATTGTCCTGAATACAGAAAAATTAACTTCACACTGTTGCCTCTGTGTAGCATTGCCTAGGTGGAGCACTGAAATGGTGGGAAGGTGCGAATACAGCAATGTAAAAACACTATTACAAGAAAAGATCATTTGGCTTTACTCAAATGGTCAAAAAGATTTCACATTCAAGCCAAGCAAGCAAGCACCTTGGAAAAGACTTTTGGAAAGCGCTTGCCATTATTGTCACATTTATTGAGGGGAAAACACAACTACACATGGCAATCTGGGCTCACACTGCAATGTGTTACAGTAGTATTTACCTCAGTATGCTGTCTTTGTGCTCCATGTCTATTTTCCCTGTGTAGCCACAGTCCACGATGTCTTGGATGTGGGCTGTCATGTCATCTGCTTCTTCAATCTTAAATAATCACACCCAAAACATTAAATTATACATTTATTCTTTTCAGTATTAAGTAGTATGTGTGAAGCACTTTTAACCCTTTAGGCGCCGGG
>NW_023339662.1:0-7180 GCF_004916995.1 Morone saxatilis
CTGGTGCATGTGAAGAATCGACAATAAAGCTGACTTTGACTTTGATTACTTCAATTACCTTTAGACTAGGTAAACTATTCAATTGTTCTAATAAGGTCAAATTCATGGACTAATCCTAACCAACTGGAAGAGCTCTTCCCTCCTTTTCAGAAATCAAACAGTAACATACAAAAGAAATATAGAATATATAAACCATAAAAAAATTGGTCCCTAGTTGGCTAACAGAAATCATTGTTCCTGTTGCTTATCAAGGGCTCGCAGTCCATTTCATTGTCCAGTTATGAGTCTTTGAGTCTACTTAAATGCAAGAGCCCCGGACCAGCTGTGCACTCTCTGGTCGACCTCCCGATATCATCCTGAGAGGAAGAGAAAACAAAAACCAACCAGTATCTTGCAAAAACATCTGACACAATATAACATAATCAGATACTAAGCAACTACTATTACCAGATAATTTTAGATCAGGCCTGTCCAAAATCTGAGTGTAAACCAAAACATCTTTCACTATCATTCAGTAATGTTTCAACTGTTTCTTGTATCTTATCTTTCATTTTATTCCCCATATTTCTATTTAGGCTGGTTCCTATTCAGAGTTTGAACACCTCTGCTCAAGGCAACAAGGCTGATTCCCCTTTTTGAAGTAAATAATAAAGTTATCATTAACAAATGGATACGTATTCAGAATAATTCAGATAATAAATGTATCACATAAAAATGAATCAAACAAACAAATATACATGGATTACTCAAAATACTAAGTGAATGTTGAAAGCTCACACTAATCATAGTCATCAGATATATGATCACATTCTACTAAGGTTAAATACTCAAAATGGATTCATTTCCATCACATGACCCTCTGCCATCACTTCCTCATCGTTATTGTCCAAGTCATTTCTCTTTAATAATGACATCTGTGTCTGTCCCTCAGGCATCTCTACATGCAAGTTTCAAGTCCTCTCAGTTTGTGTCCAACTGTCATCAAAAGTATCATGGTCAGTGATCATGCTATCAGTCCGAGTCTAAATAAATGAATCCTTGGTAGTCCTCACACTTAGTGGTTCTTCAGTAGATGAGATCATAGTATTCTCACATTTCTTATTGCTACTGTTCTCTATTTCTATAATGGACTTCTGAATTACATTTGCAAACTCTATGGGCTTTAGAGATATCGTAGCTAATTTCTGGGCTATTCTATAGTCTCTGTAATTACCTCAGATGTTGTCATTGTTCTATCAGTAACCCTTTCCATGTTCTCTCGCACTGTCCTTTCTTCCTTTCCACTTAAAACCTTGTCTATAGAGGATCTTACCTCCACAGCCTCACTTATAGGATTCCTAGCAGTTGTAATTTTAGAAATTGTCCCTATGGTCGTCATAGATTTTTCACCAACTGAAGTTGTAGCAGCACTAATGCTATCAGTCACTCACAAAACTAAAATAGTGAATGCTATCTTTTCACTCTCCACTCGAGGAGTTATTCGCCCCTCAACAGCCACCTGTGTTTGAACATCATTCAACTCTGTCGTCACAAGTGTTATTTTGCGAGTCACAGTTACATCCAGTACTTGTGCAATGGCATGTACTGGAAAGAAGGATTAAGATAACTACATGTATATTCCCCTAAATCTTCTTGGCTAACATTACGCATAAAAAGTCTTCCAGAACCTTTACCCGCTTTCTTTCATTGAGTAAAAAATACTTCCTGTGATCGAAAAACACATCATCTACTTCAAGTCCTTTTGTCACTATTCCCTACCCTAAGGGTCTTTCCAGATTGGAGGACTACTACCACCATTATTCCACCTAGTACATTGACATGGAAGCAGAACCCAACCTCCTAACTTTGCTCTAACTATAGTCTCTAAATCCCTTGGGTCTGACCTTCTTTTGGACTGGTTTTGGGCTTCTTGGTCCACTCGAACCTCTAGGTTGTGTCATTACACCCCTCCTGACATTATTCTTCAAACAGATTGTACAACTTCCTATGACATGATCAATTTGCTCAAGCAAATATGGTGCCCAAAAGCCATACTCTTACGTGATTTTCCTTTTAACCTCCCCCCTTGCAACATGGGCTAACTCATGTACTTCCTGAATCATCAGACCTAGCAATTTGGAGGGTCCCACTATCAATCCCTCTTGGTTCCTCCACAAGCCTGTGGAATCCTGACTAGCACCTCTGTCCACCCACAGCTGTTTGTCTATGGCATGCTTTTAGGTTTTCCTTCCCAGTCTTATGAGTATAAGGTCTTATATAACGACATAGCATTTAGATAACACAACAGGATCTAAGAATCCTAGCCAAAGAAAGCTAAGTTCAACTCTCCTCACTTTTTTTTCCTCTTCTTTCTATAAGTCATTAGAGGCTGTTGTTGCCTCAGGAGTCAAGGTCAAAAAGTCAGTCTTGTCAAAAGTCTTCCCCATGTATGATATCATACAGGGTTGGGAGATCTCCACAAATTCATGATATCCATGTCCACTTATACCCATTACAAGTAAAAACAAACAAGAACTGTGAGTTAGGATTCACAAGAATGCTAAATCTGCATTCACTAAATCAATTTCCTACACCATCACCAGGATCCTGATGGACCTGTGACATTAGTGTCACACCTTACTTTATCCCCCTAAGATCTTGAAATGGTCTCCACCCCCTATTTGGTCTCTTTACAAGCATGATGGAGTGATTACATGGTGAATGATTACCTTCAATGGCTGTTTAATCTATGAGAGGCAGAAACAATGTCTTCAACAGGTTCAAGGTTGAGGTAATATATTCTTTTACGTAGTAATGTAGAGTTGCACTCTATATTACCCAAAATCAGAACTTGCTACAAGTCCACAAACAATCAACTATTGAAAGCAATGCTTTGACTATGGAGACATCTACTCCTAAGTCTACAAAGAATCTCACTATATCACTTAGTATATTTAGAGTTAACCTGAAGTTGTCTAGCGTCTAGTGTTAACTGTAAATATCATTAGTGTGTAACAAGTGGTTTGTCATTGTCATCATTTATCTTCTCCTTGTGTGTCTGTATCTAGATAAGATAAGGGATGAAGGATAATTCTTTCTACTATCTCTCTCCTGTTCTCTTTGTTTTCTCATCTGGTTAAATCCACGTTCCCCTTGTTTCTTTCAACGTGCAAGATGTATGTCCAAACAGTCACTCAACCCCCAGCCTGGGAATGTCATCATCACTTCCCTTTGTCCTTTTGGCTCTCCAGCCTGCAATTGTAGGTATCTGCTAGTGATAAAAAATGATTTCCTGGAAGAAGCAAAGTTAGTTTTCTCTGCCTTTTCCCAGTTACTGTTGTAGGATTCAGAGAGAGACATTGAACAGGTCAGGTACAGTAGGTCTTCCTGGAGTTGCTTCTCTTAGAGGGGTTCTCCTCCCCTCCTGTAAGCATTCTTGCAGCAGGAGACATCATATGGGGAGGTTCAGTCCCTGCTCTGGCCCTATATTTCTCTTCTCCATCTTTCTATTCTTCTACTCTCTTACTCTTTCTCTATAATTCAACCTCTCTGCTTCTCTCCCATATCTGGAAGATCCACTCATTTATAATTTTCTTCCCTACTTTCTTGTCCTCTTTCTTCAAACACTATTCTACACATTCTTTAAACAATCTCTTCTATGTGTACCTATGATAGACAACACTAATTACATGATGCCAAATTTGAACATCCTCATTCTACATTGTTTCCCCCTTTTTCTGAAATTTCAGCAATGCCTGTATGAGAGTGAAGTAAGGAATTTAATTTCCCCAATTTGTTCCCCATTTCTACCAGACTCACTTGAACTGGTTTGCTTTTAATTCAAATGGGCTTATCATTCACACATTGTTCTCACTCACACTGATTTATCCATAGCAGATATGGTCAGACCTTATCATACACACAAACCTCTGGACATCTCAGATCAGCCAGGTGGCTTATATGACGGCTATGTTCCCAGCAGCACACCCTTGTAGTATATATACAACGTATACCAGACACTAACTGAGTCACCACAAAGTTTATAGTTTTTTACTTTCTTCACTCATATACCCTCATTGTCGTTGGTGGGAATTTTATTTCTCTTTCCCCAAATCCTCACCAAAAGACCCCTCTATCGTGGTGTATTATCCACTAGGCAGCACTTTGCTCCTTAGTTACTTCTCTTATAGTTAGTCCCCATTTCTGGTTATCCTTTTATTTGTATTTTCCCTATTTTAATCATTTAGTTGTTTTTTCTATTTTCTTCTTCTTCTATCTCTTCTTTTGCTTTAATGGTTTCGGCAAGACCTGAAACCACGCTCCAATACCTCATTTGGCTTTACATGGAAACTCCCATCATCTCTTATCGGATTCATTATGAGACTATACCAGTTTCTACTGGTAGGAACTACGCAGACCCAGTAGTGGTTATGACTGGTCTTTTTCACTCTTGAATTGATTCAAAACACTGTACTCACTTTTCCCATGGATGGAGCGGTCACTGTCCACCACCTGAGTCTGACATCAGGCGGGATCCTGTCCTCCGTTTGTCGGAGCGGAACTTTCCCTGCCGGCATTTACCTTCAGTCCTGACCCAGGCGCTGATCAGCAGCACTTCCATCCCCCCTTGTCACCAAATATAGGGGAAATTTTTCCATCTAGTTCTCTAAAGAAGTACAAACCCAGTGTGATTAATCAAATTCCTCTACTCATGCAGCATAGAGGGGAGGCCCCAGCATAGACACTCACTCCTAACTTTCAGAATCCCTTAAAAAACTCTCAGTACATCATTAAACAGTGAACACCCCTGTTGTCCTATTTACTATTTGTTACTATTTATTTATTATGTAATGTGCAGGTCTCTCTGACCCTATTTCCATACTATAAAACACCCTTAAGCCCTCTAAATTCTTTCCTATATCCTCTTATATTACTCCCATGCGAATAAAAAGAAAAAAGAATAAACAAGACAGAGATTCAATGTCTTATTGAACACAATTGCTTCATATAAACAATAAGCTGATTCAACCTTGCATATTGATTAATTAGTATATTATTAACTAAAATGAACTATATTTAAAAACAGGTGTTAAATATTTAAGTAGGAGTAATTGTATATGTATATGTATATTTTCCTATCTTTTTTAGACATACCTGTGTTTACATTCAATGCTAAGGAATAATCAATCAGCTTAACACAGGAACACTTAATCGCCATAATAACATTTTCCTTTTTTTTATCTGTCAACATAATTCTCATTTATAAATTTAATGGATCTCAATCCAATAGTTTTATAATCAAACAATGGCCACTAACAAACAGAATATTTTATTGGGCTTCAATCTGCCCCCCTCCTTACAGCTTTTAGTCTGCAAGCTGTGGTACCTCTGTGCAGGCAGGGGAGTGACTATACGTCTGTGTAATCCCTAGCTCCTGAAACCCTACGCATGCGCAGTTCATTTGTCAGTGTGATTTCAGAATGAGACAATTCTTTGCAGCGCTCCTGCAAGTTTTCTCAATCACACTACGGAACACTTTACACCTCGCCTAACTCAGCCTCAACTTGCAAATTTTCTCTCAGTGCGCCTATCTAAGCCAAACAGCAGACAGACCACTGCCCCTCCACTCCTTTTCAACAGACAAACCACATTTATAACACACAAAAAAAAAAAACACATACCAACACTAAACATGAATCATAAGTCCTTATTTGAAGTTTCTTAATTTTACTGTAATCTATTTTCTCTCTTTTACTCTTTTAGGCTTTTAGGCTTTACTCTATTCTCTTTTTTACTCTTATTCCCTCTTCTCTTAACTCATATTACACTTCATTATCACGAACATGCTCTTATTAAATTTAGAACGGACTTTCCTCTTAACCATCCACCAGTCTTTTCTCTGCAGAGATTCTTTTTCTTGCATACCCACCACCATGCAGAGAAAACTCCTGTACACAGTATTAAAACCCAAATTTGAGGCTAACTCACCTTCTTTCTGTGCATGTCTTTTTGGATTTTAAACTGTGTCGAGTCAATTCCTGCCGTCAGTTTCGCGTATTTTCCTTATTCACTACAGGATTACTAGCAAGAATCTTTAACATTTTCTATTTTCATTGATGTTAAATGGACCAGGTTTTCAACCATTCTACATGCAGGAAGTCAAATAAGTTTTTTATGAAGCCTCTGTGAAAAAACATGTTATTTAGGCTAACACCACACTTAATACAAAATAAAAAAATTATCAAAACTCTCCTTAAAAATAAAATACTTAATTTATATCCAATGACATGGAAATATAAAAGCCATAACTTTTATGTAAACTGTCCTTTACTAAACACTATTCCTGGACCTCGATGGAAAATGTCAAGAGGTCACGAAAAGATGTGAAGGAGAATTCATATGGACTTAGAAAAAGACAACTGTTTATTTTAGCGTGGGTCAGCAGACAACATCCTTTGTTGCAGCTAACTGTAGTGATGTGCTGGCCTGTATGCAGGAAACAGTTAGAGTTTACCTCTTAACTTCATCTCAAATGTGTAGTTATGGCAACAGGTACAGTATAAGTTCCCAGGGCACAAAGGGACATTTTCCAAGTGAGCCTGCATCTTGTGTAGGAAAGGAAGCCAAATCTGAACTGCTTCTTGGATCTAAGGTTTTGTGACATAAACAGCTCTCAAAATGACTGGGTTGAATTTTTCTGGGTTAATAGGCATAATATTCAGACACAATGTGCACAATAACTCTCTCTCTCTCTCTCTCTCTCTCTCTCTCTGTGTGTGTGTGTGTGTTTAGGTGGTTTGGCAGCAGTGATCTACACTGATGCACTCCAGACTGTGGTCATGGTTGGCGGAGCCTTTGCACTAATGTTCATAGGTAGGGTGCAGACTCACACACACTACACACACAGAGACAGACTTTGAGGAAACAGCAGCCTACTGAATGATTTTCTGTCTACTACTATATAATATTTTGTAGAAAATAAATATTCAATGATTACACCCAGTTTCTTCTACCTGTCAGCGTAAAAATAATCCTAGGTAGCATTTCATTGGCTAAGATGAAGATGATATATTTTATTGATCCCCTAGGGGGAAATTGTTTTTTTCACTCTTTTTTTTATACACACACACAGGCTGAAATGCACACTTCATGCACATGTGGACATGCAAAGGGGAGAGATGGTGGAGTGATGGGGCTGCCG
>NW_023339663.1:0-6251 GCF_004916995.1 Morone saxatilis
ACCAAAGAGGTATTTAACAAGACGAGGGTACTAACATAAGCCGTGTTGTGTTTAGGTGAACTTATGCGACCGAGCACAAAGAGCCACCCCCGGAGACTCGGTACGTCGCAGGTTCACTTCCCTAAGGTACCTGGGTTGGTTCTGTTAGCGTCGTCGTTGTTAGCTAATCAACTAATGTACCAAGTTTATTTCCTGTGGATCCTCCAGAACCCGAACAGTCTGAGCGTTCGAAGATCAAAGTAGACGACGGAGTGTTGCCCAGGGAGAGTTTCAAAACGTTCCACTTCTGGAGAGAAGCTCTGCCCCGCCGGTCACGACGGCGCTGCTGACTTACTGGAGTCTGTCTTTATTCACAGTACGCTCCATCTGTCAACACACAACAACAAAAACAAAAATAATCTGTTATAAATCAATGATCTGTTAAACAAAATAATTGTGTTAATAAATCAAAATCTGTTAATAACTCAATAATCTGTTAATAAACAATAATCTGTTAATAACATCAATGAATCTGTTAATAAATAATGAATCTGTATAATACAAGAATAATCTGTTAATAATCAATAATCTGTTAATAATCAATGAATTGTTAATACAACATAATCTGTTAATAATCATATATGTTAATAACAATAATCTGTGGTGTCGTTTGTCAGGATCGGTGGGTTTTGATTTAAAGGAACAAAAGAACGAGACGTCTTCTTGAAGCGACGAGTTCAAAGCTTCCCTTCTGGAGAGCGCGCTGCCGATGCTCCGACGGGCGACTGCTGGACTTCTGGTGAGTTCATTGGTCACGTTAAGTCGATAAACGGATTCAATACGATTGGCTGAATAACATATGGGGTACCGGATCAGACTCTTGGATCTGTCTGTAAAACAACATGTGTATGTTGCTATCTAACTTATGCTAACTGAAGTTGATAGTAAATAAAACCGAACAATAATGGTGGAGTCCTGACTTGTTTGTATTGGTTTGTTGATGTTTATGTTTGCAGACTGATGCAGATCAAATCGGGAGCGGTTGGACTCGCTGCAGAGGAGGGAGCCAGAGGACCAATCAGAAGAGGGAAAAGAGACAAGCCGATGAAGGATAAAGGAGGAGGAAGGCAGAGAGGCGGAGGATGTGGAGGTGGTTGTCTCCAGTAAACTTCAAAAAGGTGAGTTGGGCTCTGCTGATTGAACGGACTCCCGCTGGAGTAAGTGGATGTCTGGACACGACTTGCATGCAGGTAGAGACGGAGATATCAAAGCTGTTCGAATAACCGAGGAGCTAGCGATCGATGGACTAACGAGTGGATTCTTCCCCAGAACGTTCGGATTCAGTCGGTACTCCACGTGTCTACCCGGTGAAGGGATGGTGGATCAAACAGCAGGAACTACATCTGAGATGTCACGCCTGCTTTAAGTGTCGACTTCCTAAACAAAATGAGGGGGATAATTTCTGTGAATTGTGTTTTCATTGTGGAATGATCTGTAGTGTTCATATGGATATAATAGTCGTTTTGTTATTCTGTAAATGGTGAGTGAAGGTGTTCTGGGTTGAATCTCCATTAACAGAAGCTCAGGTAGATGATTGATTGTAAGTCGAAGCTCATCGTGTTCCTGATTCAAGGAGACGAGCAACATGAAAAAGTGTTCTGTCCTCATGCAGAAACAAGATCCTGAGAAGTGCAGTACGGTGCGAGGAGGAAACGTGCAGATGCATTTCTCCCAAAAACCACAAATGGTGAAACCACAAAAAAAGGGCCTGAGGTGAGCACACAAAAACCCCCTACAAGACAGAGAAGAAACACCACCAGTAACGACAACACCACACAGTTACGACCAACACCACGACAGTAACACAAAAACCCACACACCACACAGGTAAACACATACACACACACACACACCACCAGTAACACACACCAGTAATACACACAGAGACAACACAACCCCACAGTAACACAGACCACACAACAGTAACAAGACAACACACACCACAAACACAGTAAGCCACAACAGTAACCCAAAGAGACCACCAAAGTAACACCCAGAGACCACACAGCACAACAGTATAACTAGACCACAAAAAGACACCACACGAACACAAACAACACCACAGTACCACCAGAGACACCACACCACGTAATCAACAAACACACACACACACACACACACAACACCAACAGTACCACACACACACACCAACGTAACAAGACACACTACACACACACACTTGTCTCTGTACGTGCTCAGATAATCCAGATATTTTGGTGTATGTTGGTTGAACCCGTAACCTCGTTGTTTAACGTATTTGTTTAACCCGTCTGTTTAACCCGTCTGTTCCAGCACTCGCTGCCGCTGCCTCAGGGAGGGAAACACGGGAACAACCCCCAGCTGGTGGAGGACCAGCGGTTCCCCCAGCAGAGACTCTCCCGTAAAGCCCGCCAGAAGACCGACGTGTTCAACCCGGACTACGCGGCCGGAGCGTCGCCGTTCTGCGAGAACGACATCTACAGCCGAGCCGCCAACCTCCACATCCGAGACGGCCAGGGCGGCAGCGGCCGGCAGCGAGCCAACCCCAACGCCACCACCAAGAAGTTCGTGAAGAAGAAGTGAAGAGACGTTTGGAAACTCATCAGACTTTTCTGACGTTACACTAAAGGAGCATTCAGCACGTTTGCTCCTTTAAATTCAAAACCACAGTTTTCTCCCTGAATGTTTTATGTTAAATCTGTTGACTGATGATCAATATAATATATCTAATATCTACCAATTAATAAATGTTACAACAGCTGCTGCTGATTGATCGACTGATTGATTGTTGCAGCTTTAAACAGGAACATGTCCTTCCCACCCTTTCTTTAATCTCTCTCTCTTAAACGGCTCCATTTACAGAAGTACGAAGTTTCCTGTTAATTCTCCAGAAAATCCAGAAAAAAGCCGAAGACTGTCACACAGATCCTGGAGAATCTGGAAGTGTACACATTAGTTTTCCAGTCATGGAAACACCTGGAAATGGGTTAAAATGTCCAAATATCCTGAAATTGTAATTGTCTTTTAGCCCCTCACTTAGACCCCATAACCCCGTACTGAACCTGCACCGTTGAGTCAAAGTGTCAACACTGTCGGACTGTTAGTGAGCCGGTCCTGTGACATCGACTGTAGTGCTCTGGAATCGTCATTATTGGAAAACCTTCATACAGTTCAGTGCTAGCGGTAGCTCGCTAGCTCGGTCAAACCTGCAGAGTAAAACAAACAGAGACGCTGCTACACTGGAGGATTGTGGGTATTGTAGTATTTCTCCATGAGGCTGTGAATAAAAGATGTTGATAGCATTGTTTAACTGTCTCGTAGCTCGTGGTCAGGCTGGCTGGATGGTTACGACTTTATGGCTAATCATCAAAATCAGCTCCAAGCAGACACTGTCACACTAAACCTTCAAAATAAGAGTCAGGCCAGCGAGAGAGGAAGTATTTAATTTATTATTAAAAATCAACAAAAATAAGATTTCCATCACCAGCTCCCAGAGTCCAAAGTGAATATCAACCATCAGCGTCAGTTACTCTAAAGAGAACTCTTCGTCCTGTATCGTCTCCTCTTCTGGTTCCTCTGTCGGTTCTGTGAGACCGGACCGGGTCGGTGCTGGTTCTGGACCTGCTGGTGCTGGTTCTGGACCTGCTGGCTCCGGTGTGAGCTCAGGATCTGTTCCCGGTTCAAACGTCAGCCCGCCCAGCTCGGCGGCGATGTCGATCTCCGGCACAGACGTCACTTCCGTCGTCACCATCTCTCTCTGTGGGAGCAGGAAGTCCAGAGGCTCGAGGACCGCGGGCAGGTCGATGCGGCCCAGACTGCCGTACCTGTGCAGCTGGGTCGGAGGGACACCTGTAGGACAACGAACAGGCAACAGACAGGGCCGTTACCTAGTTAATATATCAAATATTTGATATTAAATCCATCTGATTTAACTGATTTGTTCCTCTGTGTTCTGCGAGGTCTTAATCTGAACTTTAGGCATTAAATCGGACGTTATTGTATAAAGTCACAAAAACAACCTTCAAACCTTCGTACTTGTTGCTGTATGGATGTGAAATGTATTAAAAGGTCAGATTAAACCTGCAGAAATACTGATGAATATTATTTGTCAACCAATCACTGTGGAGATGAGACAGGATCGGTCCACTGATGTAAGAAGAACCAGGACCCTCACCCAGAACGAGCGCCAGCTGAGCCGGAGGAAACAGGACCTGCAGGCAGCGGTTGAGGAACGGCAGCAGGTCGTCGGCGTACGAACAGCAGAACTGAGCGAACAGCACCTTCTCTCTGTCGCTGAACGCCGACTCATCGGCCCGGTGAAACACCAGAATCTGATGGGTCACCTGACAGGAAACAAGATGACACTCGCTGACAAACTAAAACAAACTAACCACCTGACATCAGTCATTACCGATAGTTCACCAGCTGATCTACATTAACTGTTAGCTAGATAGTCACATCTGTAAAGCAAAATGCAAATTTACATCAATCATCAGGTTTATCTTCGATATGTGACCAAAGTCTGGTCTCGTAGTGGACCCATGTGGACCCGTGTGGACCCATGTGGACCCGTGCGGAGGCCTACCTTCTTCAGGGCGTCTTCCAGACAGTTGGTGACGTCCTGAGCCAGGCCGACGGGGCAGCAGAGCCGCAGGTCGTTGAAGGCGGTCAGGATGTTGTTGAGGAAGCAGGCCAGCGGCTGGAAGTCCAGCAGGGACATGGGGGGCTGCAGGGTGCCGGGCTGGGTGCTGGGGGCCACGGGGGGGATGGTCCCCCCCAGCACCGAGGGCAGGGAGATGAGCGTGTACATGTTCATGTCCTCCTGGAACTTGTCCAGCGCCTCCTGCACGGCCCTGCGGAACGTCTCCACCGCCACCTGCTGGAACATCGGCGCCAGCTGCCCGCGGAAGTCCGCCCCCACCCTGCTGAAGGACAGGCCGAAGTACATGCACTGACCCAGCAGGGAGTCCAGGCGCCCCCCCACGCCCCGCTGCAGGTCCCTCTCCAACGTCTCCAGGAACTCAGCCACCTTCTGCACCACCCAGCCGTGGAAGATGGCGACCTCGTTCACCGGCAGCTGTCCGCCGGCGGGGGGCACCAGCGGGTCCTCGTCAGAGAAGATGGCTCTGTACTGGGTGATGATGTCGAACAGGTGGACTCTGCAGGCCTCGATGGTTTTGGTGATGTGGAAGTAGGGGTCGTCCTCAGGAATGGCGGCGAGGATGGAGTTCAGCCAGGTGCCGCGCGCCTGCAGGAACTTCACCCGAAGCTCCGCCTCCGTGAACACGTCCATCCGCCGCAGGTAGCCGATGACTCGCAGGCAGACGGGAAGCTGCGAGTTGCTGCGCAGCTGCTGCAGCAGCTGGTTGAGCATCAGCTGAGTCGACTGACGCACCTCACGCACGATTCCCTGAAGAAGAGGACAAACATCGGTTCAACAACAGGAAGTTAATCAGAAAATAAAAATGTTGTTTTATTGGTCGAATGTCTTCAAAAGTGTAAAACACAAAGAAATCCCTGAACAATATTTACAGGTTGACCTTTGAACTTCTTCATACATACATATATATATAGATATATATCTATATCTATATATATATAGATATATATATATATATATATATATATCTCTATCTCTATATCTATATATATCTATATATATATAAGATATAATATATAGACGGATAATATACTTATTATATAATGTTGAGAATAAGAAACTGATCTATAAAATCTGCAAAAACTTAAGAGTGATTACTTATAAACTCAGGTAAGTGATTTATAGGAAAAGTTGCCAAATACTGGTTAATAAAAATACGTCAAAACATACAGACGGTGGAATGAACCGTGTTATGAATCTGATTATACTGATGATTATTATTACTTGCGTGGGATCGGGATCATTATCAGGCGGCTTTTGTGTTATCACTCACTGACTGGGAAAGTAAGCAGGAAACCAAACTTGTAGAAGAATATAGGATTTACGGATCAATACAGGAGCTGTTACGCGATTAATACAGGAGCTGTACGGATCAATACAGGAGCCTGTTACGGATCAATACCAGGAGCTGTACGGATCAATACAGGGAGTGGTAGGCAGTGAGAGCAGCTTATTGCATTCAATCACAACCCAGCAGGGAAAACTATTGCATGATCTGCTTCCATGTCAGAATCACGTTGTATGGCATTATGGTATTGGACACTGACGCGTGTTCTCACCTGGGATGACGGGC
>NW_023339663.1:6276-8750 GCF_004916995.1 Morone saxatilis
TCTGTTTACGTCTGTTACGTTTCCTTTACGTCTGTTTACTGGACTGTTACTGACTGTTTACCGGTCTGTTTACTGATTCCTTACGTCTGTTTTACCGTCTGTTTAATGATTCCTTACCGTCTGTTACCGTCTGTCTGTTCAGGGGGCTTCATGAAGGAGGCGGAGGAGCATGGCTGTGGACCGGAGGATGAACAGCCTGACGTTGAACCCACACACTGAGATCTGCGAGAATCCTGGAGATCCCTCAGCTGATGGACACCTGCGTCCGGAACGGCTACTACAGGGCAGGCTCTGAGCTCGCCCCTACGTCAAGAGGCTGGAGAGGAACGCCACTCCGTCACCTGCCCGTCATCTCCTCCGACATCCTCCTGATCAAACAAATTAATGTTTACGGTTTGTCTGATCAGTAAACAATAATCAATAAGTCTCAGTCTGAACAAACTGCCATCTGAAGGGTGATTCTATTGATTATTGATTGTATAGCCTTTATTGACTGTAGTAAACGTGATGACATCACAAACAGCGCCACGTTCATTCTGCGTGTATCGATCAGTCTGATAGGAAAACAATCAATATATCTGACGTCAGTTAGCATCGTTAGCTCGTGCTAATGCTAACTGCTAGCTCGGTGGATAAACTTACCGAACCGGAACCGGAACCGAACCTGGACTTTAAGCGGACTGTTCACACCGTACGATCCGCCTGTAACCAGCCAATAACCGGGTCAATAACGACCAATAATCAGCTTCTGATCAGCTGATCAGACCTTTGTTATCAAAGCGCGAGCTGCCGAGAGCCCTAACTACAACTTCCGGTTTATTTCCGCAGATCGTATTTGGCGGCATACCGGGGTCAGAGGTCACCGAGTTCAAAAACAGAAATCAAACTAATAAAGAGATTTAATTCCGTGACACAATAATAACGTTTATTTCGGTTATTAACGATTATTGATCCGTTTCATTACTAATGATGAAAATATCCTCTGTGGTGCCTTCAGGGACCGTCAGTGACCACTGTTACACTTCAGTCTTCTTTTAGTTCATGTTTGTAAAATAAAAACCGGTAAACACGGTCATTGAGAGCATTGTGAGCATTGAGATAAAAGGCGGAGCAAAGAGAAATATATCTAGAATTCTTTATTTCTGAATTAGTTCATTCCTGAGTGGAGTAATTTACGGAGGGTTCCTGAAGGCAGCAGACCGTGCGTCATGACGTCAGTCTGCAGTAGAGATGGCGGCAGTGTCTGCAGAGCTGAAGTTCAGAGACGGGATGAGACAGAAAATCTGCGTTAAAGTAGAAAATAATCTGAGTTCTCTGATCAACGGAGTTCACGAGCTGAACGAGAACGTATCACGGCTTCTGAGCGAGCTGGTGGAGCGGGAAAAAGCCCGCGGAGACTGCGCAGACGGTGAGCTAACTGCTGCTAACTGTTAGCTGCTCTGTGAGACCACAAGAGGTTTTATGACTCACCTGTTTTACCTGCTGCAGGTGAGGATGAGGATGAGGAGGGCAGTGATGATGATGATGATGATGATGAAGAGGAGGAGGAGGAGCCAGAGCCAGAGGTTCCGCAAAACTCCAAACCTGAACCTCCAGCTAAAAGATCCAAAACCTGAGACACCTGAGGACTCTGAGACAGGATGACGTCACTGTTTTACCTGTTTGAAGTGAAGGTGATGACGTCAGGTGATCAGTCACACGATTGATTGTAAATAAAGCTGCTTTAGGTTAAAGCGTAAAAATAAAGTGTCTGTCATAACTCTGCCTCTTCTCATCGATCAGTAGTCGATCAGTTGAAGTATTAACCAGTTAAAAATTAAAAAGTGATGATAAATATATATAATTTAGTTATTGTCAAAACATTTCTGATGGGCGAAAACATGTTAATGCAATAATACTACAATAATACTGGAATAATACTATAATAATACTTCTGAGCAAAAGTCCACCCTCCTTGAGATGGATCAGTTCTTTACAGATATTGCTCTCCCCCAGATCGACCAAGCCACGATGCAGTCTCTAGACAGACCATTATCTCCTGAGGAGGTGGCAAAAGCTATATCTGCTTTACAAACTAACAAAAGCCCTGGCCCTGACGGGTTCCCAGTGGAATTTTATAAAACATTTTCTGCAGAGTTGGTACCAATGTTATTGAACATGTATAATGAGTCATTTGAATCAGGTAGTTTGCCCAGAACATTACGTGAGGCCTCTATCACATTGCAATATAAGACAAAATAAAGACCCCCAATCCTGTGGCTCCTACCGCCCTGTGTCCCTTCTGCCCGTAGATTTCAAAATTTTAGCAAAGGTCCTGGCCACACGTCTAGAATCCATACTCCCACTTATAATCTCTCCAGACCAAACTGGATTCATTAAAAACAGATTCTCCTTTTTTTAATATACGGCGACTTTTTAACATAATCTACCACCCCTCACAGTCTACTACGCCTGAAGTTGTAGTTTCACTGGAT
>NW_023339663.1:8850-16228 GCF_004916995.1 Morone saxatilis
GATGGTAGGGAGTGGGAGGAGTCAGAGAGGTATATCAAGAGGTCATCCGCATATAGGGATTGTGTTGTCTGGCGTAATGACAGTGCTAAAGGCTTGATTGCAATAGCGTGCGTAGGACACCCCTGTCGTGTGCCACGGGAGACTGAGAAGAGTTCAGATGAAACATTATTTGTAATGTATAAAACAAGTACCTCCACTCCACCCGATCAAACGCCTTTTCGGCATCCAATGAAACTACAACTTCAGGCGTAGTAGACTGTGAGGGGTGGTAGATTATGTTAAAAAGTCAACGTATATTAAAAAAGGAGAATCTGTTTTTAATGAATCCAAACTGTTGTATTTGTATTATTATTTGTGCTTTAGATTCTGATGAAGACGCCAGTGAGCAGTCCACAGATGAAGATCACCAGCGCTCAGCTCTGGAGGAACTCACCGACCTTCACTTCAAGTTTGAAGTCAAAGAGGTTTGTTTGTTTCTCAGGTCAGGTCATCATGTGACTCAAAGGGGGCGGAGCTTACAGCCATGTGAGACGATTGTGTGTGGTGTGTTCAGGTGCTGTTGGAGCTAACCCGGCAGGTGGACCAGGAGAAGACGGTCCTGTCCTTAAGCGTCTGTCAGCTTGGAGCTGAAGGGAAGAGGCGGAGCTTTGACCTGAGTGTCACTTCATACCTGCGTCGAGTCACACTGGACTACTGCGACGTACCAGGTAACATATGATGATAACCTTTACAGCAGAGCGGACTGATGACTACAATCTGTTTAAAATGAATGATCTAATGATCTCTGATTGGCTGGTTAGTAAAAACTGAAACCTGGAGTCCTTTCGTACAGCTTCATATGAGCTCCTCAGGTTCAACTAAATATACTTAAATGTTTAATCAAAATAATACGTGTGGCTATGAAATATTATCTGGATACAATATGACTGTAGATTTAACAATAGAAATAATTTTAGGTCTAGTCTGCCCAATAATAACGATTACAAAGTGCTTTTCTCAATGAGAATCGGATGAGAGCATATTGACCAGCAGGAGTCAGCCCTAGTTATGTGTTTGAATGTGTTTGCTCCTCAGACGGCAGGAATCGTCCTCTCCACCTGATCAGCTCCTCAGAGCAGCAGGGCTCCGACCTGCTGAAGGTGGAGTTCATCAAGGTAAGCACAAACACACTCACCTGGATCAATCTAAAGAACGTAGTTTTATCACAATAGTGATTTTTAAATGGGTTCTATGTATAAATACAGTTTAGGACTCAGCACTGATTCCAGATCATGTTTGTGTGTCCTGCAGGCCGACCCCAGTGGTCCCAGCTTTCAGACTCTGTTCAACAACACCGAGCAAACCCTGAAGGTGGGTGGAGGGTGTTTCTATAGCGACAGATTGTATGTGACAGTCAGGTGTTCACGGCTGTTTTCTGCTGCTGTTTCAGGTGGAGTTTTCCTCTCTGGACTTCCTCCTTCACACTAAAGCTCTGCTGTCTACCATCAACTACCTGAACAGCGCCATGCCACCGCAACTCACTGTGGCCCGCGACCGAGACACCAAAAGACAGGTGGAAAAGAGAGGACAGGGCCAGACGGGTGAGTGCATGCCGTCCGGCCACAGGTGTGTTAGTATGTCTGAAGTGTCTCTGACTCGTTGTGTCTCTGCAGCGTCTAAAGGAGCCAAAGATGGCGGTGTGTTCAGCTTCAAGCTCTTCGCCATGTTGGGTTGTTTCCACGTCGAGGTGTGTGACGATCGCCGCAGCATTGCAGACATCAGAGTCCAAGGTTTGAAAACACGCTTCCATTTCTGCCACTAAAGGGTCATAGCTCTAGAGTTTATACACTGTTTATTGATTATAGATTATTGATTGAATCAGCTACATATAGAACATAGAGCTAGAGTTTATACACTGTTTATTGATTATAGATTATTAATTGAATCAGCTACATATAGAATATAGCTCTAGAGTTTATACACTGTTCAATGAGGAAATGTTACACATTAAAGATTGAAGAGACCCTAACTGTAATCCGCCCTGCAGGAATCGATGCATCAGTGTCGGTGCAGGCGAATGAGACTGAGGTGTTTGCCCGACTCAGAGACATCGTGGTCACAGACATCAATCCCAACACCATCCACAGAAAGGTCTGAAACACTGTAATGTTTCTATTATCTATTGAACAAATTTCTCCCCGGGGATCAATAAAGTATTTCTGATTCTGATTCCCATTGTCACTCGTAGTAGGGATGATAGCAGCAGCTCTATGAGATGATGCTGACCTGCTTCCCCCTTCCTTCCTCCCCGCTGCAGGCAGTGTCCATCATGGGTGAGGAGGTTTTCAGCTTCAAACTGTCCTTGTTTCCGGGCGTAACGGAGGGGGATGGGTACAGCGACACTTCAAAGGTGGACGGGAAGGTCACGATGCGTCTGGGCTGTATTCAGATCGTCTACCTGCACAAGTTCCTCATGTCCCTGCTGGTAGGATTTTATACACATACACATATACACATATACATAATTGTATACAAATACACAGAGACACATATACATATATACACATAAACAGTGTAATATACACAGGTTTACCTTTAACATCCCATGGGCTGATTGGTGGTTTGTGTTTTCATCAGTTTCTATATTTAACAGTTTGTAGTGAGTCTATCATGTTGTTTGTCTGATCATTTTAACAGAAAGTCACTGTTAGCTTTGAGCTGTAAAATTTATCAGTGTTTATATAGTGTAGAGTACATCACTGATGTAATCACTGTGTCCATTCAACGGCACTTTAGTTTCAAGTGACTGCTGAAATCAGCTTATATTTAC
The DNA here is from genome assembly GCF_004916995.1 of Morone saxatilis. Classification (NCBI taxonomy): domain Eukaryota; kingdom Metazoa; phylum Chordata; class Actinopteri; family Moronidae; genus Morone; species Morone saxatilis. The sequence continues at coordinate 11,660 of NW_023339663.1, forward strand.
GCTACCATTCAACAGCTTGGGGTAGGAATCGGCCGATATACAATATTATCGCAATAAAAAAACTCAGATACATATATTGCGATGAATTATTGCAATAATCGTAAATATCCTCACATGGTTTGACTTGAGAAAGCTGTTTAGCTCACTAATGTACAGTGTCTTGATAGGACCCACATCGTTCCAGTCACTATAAAATCCTGATCCTGTGTGGCACGTGGAATCCCCCACAATGAAGTTCATATTATTGCTGAGAAACAGTGTTTCACACCATGTTTAGGAGGTCTAAGAGTATATTGTATATCTGTATGTATCTGTATATAATAGTATTCTGTATCGCATTTATGTTGGCCAAGATAATGGTGACATTACATTTGAATACCGTCCCATGATTCACCTATTATATTTTTCTTCTTTTCTTCTTTAAGGTCTTTTTAAAAAATGTTTAATGAAATTATTAAATACTGTTGAACCTTCGATGTTGAATTTCCAGTCCAGTAAAGATCATTATTGAACCATAACAGAGCAACTTAATATTAATTCTGGTCGGTGCTCCGACAGCAGTGGAGAGCCAACAGGGGTACCTGGATAGCTCACCTTGAGCCCTTGCTGCAGTGGCCCAGGGATGAAATCTGAGTTTTTTTAAGGCTGTTTCATAGCCGACTCTGTTATTAAGTATAAAAAAACAATAATGAGCAGTTTGGATGCAGGCTGTTTGTTTCTTAATGATGGGCGCCAGTTAGCATTAGCATGCTAATCTGATAATATGGCACAAAATAAAACTGTCATTGGCTCTTCAGGGATAATTAGAAATACGTACAGTTTGTAATAAAAGCAGCAGTAACTTTTGTTGGATCTCAACATGTTGTTTGTTGTTTACTTGTTGCGTGTTTCTCTACAGTCTCTCATGTCTCTGGTCTTCCTGTTGATGTCTTTTGTCCTTTCAGGCTTCTTTTAGCTTTCAGTATGCGTCAGCTGATGAGGTACAACATCAAACCTTCTGCTTTAGCTTCACTCAGCGACTCCACTGCACCTTCAGTCCACCTTAAATATCATTCGGTTTAAGGATGTCAATAGGACACACCCTCTGTCAAAGGGTTAACCCTCATCCTCGACTCCACGTCTGCTCTCTAGTCGTGGAATCGACAAAAATACCACCTTAAAAAATAGAACACACAGGAAGTCATGCTCTTCATGCACAACATGCCATAGTTCTCAAAAGTCACTTTCTCCATAAGTGCTATGCAACTCACTCAGCTGCCATCATTAACCCCTACCCCTCACATGACCTCTGCCTGTGTGACCTCACTTTCCTCCTGCAAATACAACATTTTTGTTTCAGTGAACCTTTGGTAATTATTCCTTCTGCAATTATTGGGCCTCACGCAGAAACATTCTCTTTATATTTTCTCACATTTAAGTGAAAAAATAAAATGCACCAAACCTCCTGAAACATCCAGATCTGCTCTTACTCTGAGAGCCGAACGATGAATCCCACTTTATCATCAGTTGTGTATATAGGACAAAAAATGACATAAGCATAAATAAATAAATACATGTAACATTGATGAATCCCAGAAATCAGTGGGTACTAACAAAAAAGCCACACATCGTGGATACAAACTAACATGTGTTCATATATCGTTTCCAGCATGAGGCCCATAGGAACTGCTTATGTGTAATGGCTTCTTATTAATCAGGTCCTAACTAAAGTCAATGAATGACTCTTGTTAGTCTGAGGTTCTTCATCTGACGGTTTATGAAACAGAAATAACCGTACACTCTGTCCAGACAGTGAATGCCTCACATTGGCTCCCTCTGACTTCATGGCGTTTCTCTCATCATGTGATACGGGGTTGGTTGATGTCTCACTGCTGATCGATTTTGTTCTTCAGATGTTCGTCGATAACTTCCAAACGGCTAAAGAAGCTCTGAGCGCTGCAACGGCTCAGGCTGCAGAGAAAGCGGCGTCCAGCGTTCGGGGCTTGGCCCAAAAGAGTTTCCGTCTGTCTATGGACATCAAACTGAAGGCTCCACTCATCATCATCCCCCAGTCCTCCACCTCCCACAATGCCATGGTGGTGGATCTGGGTCTGATCACGGTGGGAAACAGCTTCTCCCTGCTGCCGGTCGAAGATTTCTCTCTGCCGGCCGTGGTGGAGAGAATGGATATCAAGCTAACTCAGCTGAAACTCTGCAGGTATCATCACAATAAATCAATCAATCAGATCAATATTCGTCATTGTCACTCAGTAGCAAAGCTTCAGGATGGGTCGCGAGTCCTTTATGATTTTGGGGGGTGTAAGAAAACTTTTTTGACATTACACAGTCAGCCTATATTTCAGCATTTCATTGATTTCTTGTTTTTAGAGTGCATTCTGGTTGTTTCTGTTCCGGTGTCTGAATGTCCTTGAACACATCACAAGTCTCAGCTCTGCATTCAGACGTGATGATGACCAACAGAATGCTGATTAAATGTTGAATAAATGTGTTTTTAGAACCACACTGAAGCAAGACTTTTCTCAGCCGGACATTGAGATCCTGCAGCCAATCAACTTAGAGCTGGTGGTCACCAGGAACCTGGCTGCTTCCTGGTTCACCAAGATCCCTGGAATCCAGGTCCAGGGAGTCCTCCAGTCCCTGAATGTAGGTCTCAGATATTTGTTGTTGTTTAAACTGTGATTTCACTTATTTTTAGAGTAAGATGTGAAATTGTATTTTACTCAGATGAGTCTGGGTGAGGAAGACCTTGGTGTGCTGATGAAGATCCTGGTGGAGAACATCGGGGAGGGAAGTAAAGAGCACAGCATTGACGTCAAAAGACAGGTGGCTCAAGGTAACTTTATTCTCAGTGCATGATGGGAAATCTGACAGTAATGTATTATTATTATTACAGTGTTTAACCCGCGCTGTATCAACACTGATAATTGCTTCCTGTTAACTTTATTCAACCGTCAGGCACTGAAAGAAGATCTAAAGATACTTTTGATTACTGTTTTTCCATCCTCAGAAAAGGCGGAGCTTGCTGAGCAGCAGGTTATGTCGTTACAGTCGGGATCAGACGGTGTGTTGTCCGCCACCAACGGAGGTCCGACTGAAAACACAATCAATATTCTCCTCAACTTTGAGATAAAAGAGGTATGAAATCGGTTTGATTCTGTCACAAAATACATTACATACATTGTACAAATCTTAAAACTAGAAGGTTAAACTCACATACTAGCTGCCGGTCTGATCATGGAATAATTTGTCCTGATCGACCTCTCTGCAGCTGTCTAATTCATCCGATTCTGATTCTGTTTCCTCTTTCCTCTTCAAGGTACTGCTGACCCTGAAGAAGCCCAGAGAGCAGAAGGAGTTACCTTTCCTGGTCCTTCATGTGGCTCAACTAGGCATCGACACCAAAGTCAGGAAGTACGACATGTGTGCCACAACATACATCAACAAAATCACCATGAAGTGCCTGGAGTTCAATGGTCAGAGCCTTTAGTGTTCTTTATGGTGTATTGTAGTGTTCTCTATGGTGTTTTCTGTAGTGTTCTCGGTGGTGCATTGCATTTCCTGTTGGAGCAGCAGGTGTTCTGGTACATACGGTCAAACATGTACAGTGGTGTTGGTTTTATCTAAGTGATTTATTTTGTTTCATCTTGTTTCAGACTCGAGTGGCGAGCCGCTGTGTCTCATCAGCTCTTCGGTGGAGTCTGGAGCTGAACTGCTCAAAGTGCAGTATTTCAAGGTGATGACATCAGTAACTCCCATTTCTACAGATTACCTGTTGAGATACACAGGTGTGCTCATATGTCAGAGCATGATTCTTGAACTTCCTGTGTTTGACTGTTCCTCAGGCTGACCACTCAGGGCCAAACTTCTCCACAGTTTACAAGAACACAGAGCAGATGATCAAAGTGAGTTCATCCACGCATTGGTCATCATTTCATGTTTGCTACTTCTGTATGTGAATGTTTGTGTGTGAAATTAAAACTGGTGGTCAGATGAACAAGGACACTGCGGCTAAAAGACGTACGGTACGGTATATAATTTCCAAGGAATGCATTTGTAGAACTCTGAACGTTAGTACTGACTAACAACTTCGCTAATACAGCCAAACATCAAGCAAGTGCAACAACAGCAGACATAGCAGCTAATATTTATTATTTATTATTGTTTTACTCTTTATCCAACCATTAAAAGGCAGTACCACATTTACTCTCACCTTTTCTCTTCCTAGCTTTCTCTGTCAATGTCCTGTGAACTGAGCCTCTGACATTAGCTTTGTTCATAGAAGCTGCTAAGCCCAACCAGTTACATTGCCTGAAATCAGCCTAGTAGTGCTTTTGTTACGAGGCCTTCTTGATTTTTAGGTATGCTAGAAAACTTAAAAAATAATACAGTAGGCCTATATGGCACCATTTGATTCACTTCTGTGATGGAATGTAAATGTAAAGTAAATTGTCTAATATAATAAGGGCCAAGTGTCAGGGACAGGAAAACATTTTTTTTAAAAGAGACACCTATTAAGTCTTTGATTGTAAAGATTGTAATATTATAATACATAATACAGAAATGTATAAA
>NW_023339663.1:16341-16522 GCF_004916995.1 Morone saxatilis
TACAGTTTTGAATAGAATATAAAACATCCATAAACTATATCACTTAAGTAGGCGTTATCAGTTTACTCAATGATATGAAATGGTAAATGGTAAATAGACTGTTCTTCTTTATCATTTATAGGAAAGAGGAAAAAGATGGTATCCACTGCTGAACATTCCAGAGAGTTGAGGCAGAGCAGCC
>NW_023339663.1:16622-19953 GCF_004916995.1 Morone saxatilis
AATTGAATTGAATTGAATTTGAAGAAATTATTTAACTCTTCAATTTTTGTTAACTTTTGTCCCTATTTGTACCTAAACTACAGAAGAAACTTGTTGCAGTGTTTTACACTCATTTACTCCCCACCCCAGGTAACCTTCACCTCTCTTGACCTCATGCTCCACACTGAGGCTCTGCTGTCAACCATCAACTTCCTGTCGGCAGCACTGTTGTCTGGCAGTGTTTCGTCTCCAGAGAGAGAAATCAGACCGAAAACAGAAGACAAGACAGTGTCCGCCAAATCCAGTCAGTACAAGACACACACATAATGAGCTAAGGTTGCGTCCCAGTACAAGTGAAGCTCAAATAAACTATTGGGTCTATAAGTCTCAAGACAAAAACGGATAACTCAACATGTCAGTCCGTCTTTATTGTGTTGTGTTGTTGTGTTTCCTGTCAGCTGCCCTGGTGTCACCTGTAGACAGTGAGGTCATTGACCTGAAGGTGATGATAACGCTGGGAGCCTTCAATGTCCTGGTGTGCGACCAGAGCTGCAACATGGCCGACATCAAGATCCAAGGTACCGAATCGCACCAAATATGTCTGCTGTTGTTGGTTGGCACCATCCCTGTTTTTCACAATTTGATATGTCCTTCAGGTATTAACGGCTCTTTGCTGATGCAAGGACCACAAACTCATATATCAGCCCGCCTAAGAGATTTCATCGTCCTCAATGTTGACCCCAAAAGCATCCACAAGAAGGTCAGTCAGTTGTAGAGATCACATTCAATCAGGAACAGAGTAAACTCCTACCTGAAGGTCTTACATAAAGCAGTTTCCATCCACACTTGTCCTAGTGAATTCAAACATGATAAATGGTTTGATTGTGCTAATTGGGATCATCTGTATTAATAAAGTATGTAGGATACAAACTACCTTGGACAACTCTCAACATTCCTATACGAAACCTGGACAACCTCAGACTAACCTGAACCAGCCTTGATTATTAAGTTACCGTGGACTATCCTAGAGTGCCCCAGACTCTTCTGGACTACCTTATACTGCCACAGATGATGGTAGAATCCTATTAAGTACCCTAAAGGTACTCCCTAGGACTACTCTGACATAGTCTAGTTTACAACAAACTACCCTGGACTATTTGCGATTACTTAAGAACTCAGACTACTCTGAACTCTCTCAGACTGCCATGGGCTTTCTCAGAATTCCTTTCACCATCCTGGACTCCAAGACTACATAAAACTACCACAGACTACCCTGGACTACCCCAGACTACCGTTGACATACTCAGACTACCCAGGGCCTATGTGGGGCTAATCCAGAAGACCCTAGAGTAGACTAGACTGCCCTGAGGTTATCACCTAGGACTATCTTAATATAATCTAACTACCTCAGACTACCACTACTTAAATAAACTACTTAAATAAACTTCCTTACAATATAACAGACTGCCTAGGACTACTCTAGAGGACCTGAAAGTACCATGGAAAGGTACCACCCAGGACTGTCTCTAAACTGGACTACATCAGACCGCCTCGGAAGACTTCTGTCCTTTGCTGCTGCAGTCTGGTTGAATAAAGGTCGTTGAACTCTCTCTGTCTTTCAGGCCATCTCCATCGTGGGGGATGAGGTGTTCAGCTTCACCATGAGTCTGACTCCGAACGCCACAGAGGGTGCTGGTTACGCCGACACCTCCAGAACTGATGGCAGAGTGAAGCTGAACGTGGGCTGCATCCAGGTGGTTTACCTGCATAAGTTCATCATGTCTCTGCTGGTGAGTTCAGTCAGAATGTTCTGCTAAAGAACCATTGTAATTTGATTTTATGTTTACTCAGCTCTTATATTTGTGTTCTGTTCTGTCAGTTTCGGTTTAATTTTGGTTTTAGGTTTTTTGAGATTACCTGAAAATAAGTTTCTGAAACCAGGAGAGCCGATAATACTTTAAACAAATTAATCATAAATTAGTTTTGCTCCAAAAGCTTAAAAACTGCAACAGTGCCACTGACCTCTGTTGAATTAATTCTTAGAACAGGTATATTTTTTTACCAAGGCTAATTCCTTGCTGCAGCAGCCATGGGTGTGACTCCGACCTGTGGGCCACAATAATAATGATAATAATAATAATAATACCACCAGTAATATCAACAGGAAGGGTAGGCTTGGTAGCTGAAGGCTCTGGCTCCTGTTCTACTTTTAGAGACTATAGAAACCACAAGTAGCCCAGCATTCAGGAAATCACTACCATTAAGAATAAGTGAACCGTCCTAGACTCCTGGTGCGCTTATAATGAAGATGTCCTGGAGATAACTTACAACGTATACAAAATTAATCCAATTACCGTAAAGATAAACATCCAGCCTTAGGAACATAACCACAACCTGGATGGAGCCTGCGATGTTCTGATGTAAACTCAGACCCAAAACCGAAAGTTCGTGTACTTGGCCCAAACACCCCGAGACTCACTGCGAGAAGGATATAGTACTCGAATGGATTACCTTGGCCTCGTAGCACCCTGCAGGAATGCTTGGAGTTTCTTTGATCCAGGACCGATGTCAATTAACCACATAAAGCAATACCTCTAGGACTGCCGCCTTTCGTTTCATTTATGTAAAAATACTTAAAAAACAATCAGACACATCCTGCCACAGAGATGCAGAAAAATAATCCATAGCAAGATGCCCCCTGGAAAATTTAGAATAAGGGAATTATAAAATCCTCCTCCTCACCTACAAAGACAGTCGTCATGTCCAGCCCCTTCATATTTTAAAGCTCATAATAACCCTATTACCCCCCTATAACACCTGCGTTCCGGCTGGGCTAACTTCTTGGTTTCATAGTCTCTAAAAGTAGAACAGGGAGCCAGACTTCAGTAGCCCGACCAAGCCTACCCTTCCTGTTGATATTACGGATGGTATTATTATGTATTAATAATCATTATTATGTGTGCCCACAGGTCCGAGGTCACAACCCATGGCTGCTGCAGTGCAAGGAATTAGCACTTCTTGGTAGAAAAAAATATACTTTTCATACGAAGATTATATTTATCAGAGGTCCACTGTACTGTTTCAAGCTTTAAAGCTTGAGCAAAACCTAAATCTTATGAGTAAGTTGTTAAATTTAATAGCCGTGGGTTCTCCTTGGATTACCAGAACTTATTTCAGGTAAGTATCAAAAACCAGAAACAAATTAAACCGAAACAGACAGAACAAGAACCAAATATGATTAGAGCTGAGTATATAATAAAATCAAATTTACAAAAAGTTCTTTTAAGCAGAACATTTCTGACTGAACCCACCAGCAGAGACATGTATATATCCGGTTAACCACTATGACGCA
>NW_023339663.1:19978-35226 GCF_004916995.1 Morone saxatilis
AAGACATAACGAATTGATTCCTCTGACAACAGAGGGACCATTTCACCCAGTATAACAAAATGTGCTTCTGAACAGGATTGCCTACCCTACCTTTAAAGTTATGCATAATTATGGGCTTTGAGTAACAGGTGGGTGTCATCACAGGCGGCTGTTTTCAGTAACCAGGCTTCATTCAGCCACTTCAGCTCCACCCACACCCATTTTTGGATTAGTCGAGAGCCAGTGGAGTCTGGACTGCCAACATGGCGACAGCCTGAGCCGACCACATTGAGCTTCACCACAGCTCTTTACAAACCTGTGGGTGACCTCATGGAGATGACTGTTTTAATATACAGACTCTGTACAGATATGTACTTGTTTTAGTCATTTAGCAGATGACAGAGACTGTTTGTCTCATCAGGCCAAGAGTTTATGATTGCTGCTGTACAGACAACCCTCTGTGTCGGCATTTCCCACACTGTGTAGCAGGGGTAGGACACCTCGACTAACATCATCACATCATCATCAGTCAGGGTGGACTTACATATTCAACTTTCTGACTGACTGCCTTAAAGCCTGTAATCTCTGCAGACTCTAACAGCTCTGTTCTCATTTTCTCAACCAGTTGACATGTACACCACCGAAGGTACAGTTTCAGTGTAGTAGTTTTGAATTGTAGCATCAGTGTAGTGTAGTGTCTGTGTTGTTCACTTTGTAGTGATCTGACTTATGAGTCTGCGAGGCGTGAATGTAGATAAATGTAATTATTGACAGGGGATTCACCTAAATGTTAGACTGTTAGAGGATAATGAGTATTTGATTTACATCATGTAACAGCTGTCTGTAATCAGCCGGGTGGTGTTTTTGCTTGATCGGTAGGTGGAGTTGAGTCAAGACGACCTGAAGGTGCTGCTGATGATCCTGATGGAGAATCTGGGAGAGGCCGGCAGTCTTGAGCCCACCGCCCCGAGACAGGAGGCCAGTGTGCTGCTCCGAGCAGCTGGTGGCCCCACCACAGGTTCAGCATTATGTTGACACACTGATACTGGGTTGGTTGCTGGTTCAGTTTTAGGTGTTTTGTTGATGTGATCTGTGTTTCAGGTAATATTGGGAAGCTGACTGTGAGCAGTGATGAAGAGCAGGATGAAGCTCTGGAGACAATGAAGTTTAACTTTAACATTGAGTCTCTTGGTCTGGTTCTGTACAGTGACGATCTAAAACAGGTAGGTCAGCACATAAAGATTCCTGGAGTACGTGCTCTTAGTGTTCTCTCGGTGTTCTGTAAATGTTATAATAATAATATGATAACTAATCTATTTTTAGTACTTATCTGAACAAGGTTACAAAGTGCTTGACAAAATACAGGAGAATAAAACAAAGATGAAGGATAGGTGATCAATAAAATATATATCATATTCCAATATGAGAACAGAAGAAAGTAAAACAACAGCAACACCAAATATAAGTGAGGCAGCACAAAAGGCTTTCCTGTAAAGATACGTTTGAAGCAATGATTTAAAAACAGGTAATGTACACCTTACCTTCTACGGGAAAGAGAATTCCAGAGCCTAATAGGTTCAGCACTCTTGGTTCTGATTGTTGGTCCTGTTCCCTGCAGCCCCCAGATCTGCAGCACCAGGAGAACCTTAGACTGGGCGAGTTCACCCTCCACCAACTGAAGACTTCAGGAAAGATCCTGACCAATGGCAGCATGGAGGTGACCACGATCCTCACCGCCTGCACACTGGACGACCTGAGGACTGGCATGGAGAGGGTGACATCACGGTATCAGTCACATAGCCTCTGCTTTCTCTCTGTGTGATGTTGTTATTACCCCCATCTTGGTTTGTAATAAGAACGAAAAGAACTTCAGTTTGGGTACAGGTTGTTTGATTCCAGACTCTGCTGTTACTGATACTGAATGATTTCCAATAGGAAGAGGCTGGCTGTAATCAATCAAGGTGCAATCATAGTGATTAAGGTCTCATTCTGACCTTTACCCTTTGTGTTTTGGTTTTTCTTGGGGGCTGCAGGATGGTCGGTCGGAGAGATGAGGAGAGCCCTGAGGCAATGATCGATGTGACGTATCGACAGAGCGCAGGAGAACAGGAGGTGGTGGCTGTTCTGCAGAAACTCTACCTGTGTGCCAGTGTGGAGTTTCTGATGGCCGTCGCAGATTTCTTCCTGCAGGCTTTGCCGCAGAGTTCATCTCCAACCTCCGCCTCTGCACCGACCGACAGATTGCCACTAAGACAGACTGCTGAGCCTCGGGCCGATGCCAAGCCCGGTGAGAGCAAGAGACCCAAAGACTTAGGTTAGGTTCAGTGCAATTATGGAAAGGATCCCTACAGTGACCTAAAGTTTAACCAGAAATAGCCGTAATATCACTCTACACCAGAGTCTATAGCCAAAAACTCACCAAAACCATCTCTGTCTTATCTCAATCATTTATTCAGTTGTACTGTTGGTGGAAATAAAATCCTTAATTCACCAATGTAGTGTAATAATATCTATGCTATGGTCCTCTCAGCTGTAGCCAGTATCTCTTGTTATGTAATATCTATATTTACCTATTCAGAAAAGGCGCGAACAGTCGAGTGGTATGGATTCCTATATGTGTTATGGGAGAGAGACACCATGTGACTCCACTACGTCTTCACAGAAAGAGTAGTTTGCTGATATATTGCTGTTCACAATCCATTATATATAATCTCAAAGGTAAATGTTGCCTCATTTAGTTTTTGTTATTATTATGCAGCCTCGATGGTTAGGACTCGTTTTCGGGCAGTGGTGGTGGACCCCGAGGTGGTGTTTGTGGCCAGCTTGATGAAGGCTGACGCCCCCGCCCTCGTGGCCTCCTTTCAGTGTGACTTCACTCTGCAGACTGAGGAGAACAGTACACAGAACATGAGAGCCAACCTGAGGGAGCTGAAAGTCCTCGCCTGCCCCTTCATCCGAAACAAGGAGGCCAACGGCGTCACCACTGTAAGATTATAGTACTGCACGTGGGCTCGCGGCAGGTCCTACACATTAACGGTTTAAAGGATCAGTTTTCTCCTTGTCAACAAATCTCATATTCAGACTCAAACTAACAACATGCCAGTCAGTCTCTTAATATTGTCTTTGGCTCATTGGTTCCTACTGAACACAAAAAACAGTTGTGGGTACAGCCATGCTCACCAGTGGTGGCCGTTCTCAATAAGAACTAAGGGTACTCATGTAGACAAAGTGCCAGTATTCAGTACTGGTGATTAAAAACAAAACAAAAAGGAGCAAACTACATGTTTCACATGTTGCTTCATCAGATTCACTCTGTGCTTAACTGCTATCAGAAGTGCCTTTAAATAATTAGGTTCTGATTAAAGAAATTCAACAGGTTCACATTCCAATTCAATACAATGGGTAATAACAAATATAATTCTTCCATTCAAGATTAGATGTAAATATTACATGAAATAAGACAATGGGATACATTTCAGGTTGTAGTATTCCATTCAGTATATTTTACAAAATACTACAGTAGAGCCAGAATACAACATTTTCATCAGATAAACACAAAAATACAGGAATATTCACAAGATCAAAAACTAGTAAAAGATTTTAAATACGGAGAATTCAAGTAAATACAGAGTATATTCTCGTCCAATAGGTGTTGAGGCCCTGCTCGGTTGCCTTGGAAACCGAAACCCAGCCCAACCAACCACTGAGTGGGTCTGTGACAGTAGAGGAAGTCATTGTTAAGGTATTTCATTAATCACAGTTTTTAAAAATGTTTGAAATTAAAAATACATTAAATTTATGGCAAATATGAAAAGGAAATTCACTTTAAGACAGACAGTTTGTTCTAAAATCTGATTTTAAAAATGTAGTTTGGATCATTTGCATAGTGCTGTCACTGTGTGATGTCACTGCTATAATAATGGTGGCGGGGGTTCCAAGGGGTCGGTGAACTCATCATCAGCGCGCCTGTCCTGCAGATCTCTCCGTTCATCCTCAACACAGTGATGACGATAACAGCCGCCATGACAGCAAAGCAGCGTGACGAGCAGAATCCAGAGTCTAATTCCAACGTCGGCGACCTCTGGTCGGTGATGAACATCTATGGCTGTAACTACTGGTTCCTGGGAGTGGACCAGGCCACTGAGGTCACAGAGAGCTTCAGAGAGCAGGATGGACGCAATGAGGGCGAGAGCTTCGCCGCAGAGGTCAAGGTATGATATGCCAGCTTAGACTCTGAAACTTTAGAATACGGTGGTCCAATCTGGTTCCTGTTGACCAAGTGCTTTTGCCCTACAGGTGGTGCAGGTGACTCTGGAGTCTGGTTTGGGTCATCGGACCGTCCCTCTGCTGCTGGCAGAGTCCTCCTTCAACGGGTCGGCAAAAAACTGGTCGTCTCTACTGCAGCTGAGAGGTGACATGACACTGGAGGTGAGAAATGTTCCATCACACCCGAACCTGAACCTGAACCTGTCCACCTCAATTGATGGTGATGATGAAGTAATACGACCTATCCTGGAGAAACTCTCCTTAGTTCAGACATTTTAAATTATTTTTTTAAAGTTGTTTATTTATTTACTGTGACGTTTCTGAATTTTAGTAGATACTGAAGCGAAGCAGAAAGAATGAATGATGTGTGTGAGCAGCTGCTGTGTTTTATCATGTGTGTATAATGCTGACTGACACTTGTTGTGTGTCTGCAGGTGAACTACTTTAATGAGATCCACGCAGTGTGGGAGCCTCTTATTGAACGAGTCAACAGTGGCAAACGCAGGTGGAATCTGGAGCTGGAGGTAAAGGTGTTCTAGCATCACTCTGACTTCTGCAGATGTTCTGTGTCCTCTTTGCGCTGTTCAGACTGTTCTGGTCTTTTGTGTATGTAGCACGTCGAGCTACAGACGGGGTTTCCTCAGCACACAAGTAATCGAATGGACACAGCAACATGTTCATTCTACCAATCCAATTACATCATCTCTCAGAAATATAAAACATTGATACATCTAAGCAAGACAGGTGCAGGCGTGGAAGTGCCTTTCCTGTGCCACTGGAGGTAATATGATTACTTGTGTCATAGTGATTCAGGTAATTTTACTTAAACATAGAAGGCTTCTGATTTGCTAGTGAACGTGGTCAGGGAAGGACCGCCTGTACCAGTCAATTAAAGGAACCTAGGAAGTTGGAGTTTACCGGTATGTTGGTCTAGCGATTAACATATCCGCTGCCTTGATTATAACATTCATAAGCTTTTTCCAAGCTGCCAAATGAGCGGACTTAAATACCACAGAGGGGAAGTGAAGAGCGGGGAACGGAGCAGGGTTTCACAAGTAGCAGTACGAAGAATAAATATCAATCAGTCTAATACACTCGGATCGGGATTTATAGTGCAATTTCAAAATTCTATTCCTCTCTCGAACCTCTGGCAGTGTTCCCTATTTGCACACACTACTACCACATATCGACTGGTTTTACCATGAGGGACTACCAGATAGTCGTATAAATAACGAGTCAATAATACACCAGCAGCCTAAGGAGGAAGAGAGCTCCTCATGCTGTAGCGCAGAGGATACGTTGTGGGACCTCATTCAACAATTAGAAAGTCGCACTTGGAGTTCGCTCAGATACATAAGGAAGAGGGACAATGTAATCAGGTGAGATGAGTGAAGCTGACTCGGCCATGACCTATCGGCCCACTGGTGAATAAACTCCATCAGCATCGCTAGACGCATCTCATAGACCATATGCATGAATTTGCAAGAGATTTGAGATGCGATCTGATATGGGACGTCGTGAGGTGGCGGATGAGACGGGAGGCAAATAAATTGAGAAGGATAAGAGCAAGTACACATGGTACGAAACTTTGTCACGGAGATTACCACAAATAAGAACAAATCAGGGTATGATTCAATGTTACAGCGACATAAACCTTCTTTACTTTGAGTTGTTTATGTACATCTGCCAGATAAAGCTCAATTCTGAAACCAAACATTATCATTCATAATTACTTTTCATCTATATTCTAATCAACATCAAAATACTAAACATTCACAGCTATAGTCTTATTAAAAGACCTCCATAACCATATGCACAGATTAAAACCACAAAGAACAAAAATAAAACGAAAACAACAGGCTAAATAGAAATATATAATCAAACAACCGTTACAACCACATTTAGCCTCGTGCTAGGGTCATCCGAAAATGTCACAAACAAACCTGCACCAACATCACTTCAGCTAACAACTTCTCTAGAAGAACCATGCAAACATCCGCTTAATACGCAGCCATACAAAGATTATTCTACAAAAACTGTACAGACATAAAACACTCAATAACCCGACTCACGATCTCCATTCACATACACAACTAACAACATAACCAAAAAAAAATACATCACACAATTTTCACATCACATGACACCGCACCACATTATCCCATCCTTTACTCAAACCCACCACTCTACTACATAAGATTTATGCAGCAAAGGCTCAACCTGAGGCCCACGAAACCTTACCATCCAACAAAAATAACAAACTTTATGCTTCCAAATACACGCAACAATCGATTCAAGCCTTCAACCCTTCTTTTATTTTTCTATATTAATTTTATCATGCATTAAATTACTAATTGGTAAGCACACCGAGGTTCTCGTACTATAAATGCAAAATCAGTCATATATATAAAGATCAAAACACACGATCACAGCCAACAATAAACGCCATCAGGTCGAGTAGATGTTTAAAACTCCTCGAGAAAATATGTACATCTCTATCATAAACTTCATCTGAACACATTACAAAGAATACCCACATCGACCTCAAGCAAAAAGCACTCAATACATATAAACTTGACTTATAGAGAAGTTTCGATAGTACACATATATATTATACCAATATATCACAAGACTATTTCATAGTTTAAACGGGATATCCACTGTAGTAACTTATAAATTCTCTCTATTAACAAAACCAGAGATAAGATTATGGTCCTACTCTATATACCTATTAAAAAGAAGGAACGGTAATTCTAATACACCTGAGTACCATGTCTTACTAATTACAGTCTCTCCCTTGGGACTGCAATCTTCACTCATCTGCCTAACCAACCGTATAAGAGCCTTACTCGAAATCTTCTATAGCCTCCCTATACTACACTTTGGCACTCACATACTGTATTGTATAAAGATCAAATCTTGAAAAAATATCACAATCGACGACAAACAGTTTGCCGCACCTACCCTTCTCACATATCAGCTACACACAAATACCAATTACTAAACTTAACATATGAAGTATTTTTCCACTCGATCCTCACACACTTCCTAGTTTCTATATAAATCACACAGTCACATGAGTATAAACACCTGGGTGTCTAGGAAACAATCTCTATCTTAATACATCTTAAGCTTAAACACACACAATATCTCTCTAGCAATTACTAATAATTCTAATTCAATTCTTTATAATATGCCATAAATTTCAGACATAATTCATTAAATAAAATTAATAGGTAGACACAATTTTGTTAATTGGCCTCTGCACAAACATGGATACTTCTGTCAAATCATGAAAAACCCTTTATTTAATTAGACTTAGTGCTTAAGCATTATGACACCATATCAGAGACACAATCAATTACGTCTTCCAATACTCTCTAACAACGACTTGAACAACAGCAATTGCGCATATAACAAAACAACAAACGCGAACCGCGACTAAGCTGGTTACTTGTGTCTCTAGTGTTTACCCAATATAACTAAGCGCCGGAAATGATAACTAGCTTCCTTTTTCGCTATCTAGTGTGATAAAAACGATGCAGAATAATACACATACCATCAAATAAAATCAAGATCGAACATCAACAAAGTCAGCTAACACAACCATGCGACAGTAACAAACCAGTACTGATGTAGACATGCTTATTATATCTGCTAACTATCGACAACAAACTACACACACACACACAAACACAAACCACAAACACGACACATAGCAACGCAACTAATTACCAAGGAGAACACTTCATACAATCTAATATCATCAATTGCAACAATGCAGATTGGTATATCAACAGGTACAGCGGATTATCCTAGATCAAAATCACATCACGAACACGTATGACTCGACAAATTAAGGCAATTAATTCACAAAATACCCACAGATGTCATTCAACGCGACATAAATATCTCTCGAGCGACATCGGCTAATATCTCAGAATGTATACCACTGAAACAGCAAACAATAACGAAATTCTTGATACTGACTCGGCCCCAATAAACCCTCAAGACGACTCACTTTTCTTCACGGCTAACGATACCAACACAGCGCTAACCTTTCTAGGACTGTTGACACTCATAACCACGTTACTGCCGATCCGATCTGGGCTCCTAGAGCCAACAGTTGTCAGGCATCATTAGAGTTATTACTCTTTCGCATCAGTTCGACTAACAGGATCAACTTAACTCCCATAAGATAAAGCCAGATCCCTAGCACTTGTCTATCTATACACTCAAATTTACGTACTAATAATATAATATCAATAAATCTAAGTACACATCTATCCAGCACAATAGATCTAGAAAAAACTAAATCATATTAAGCATTGTTTACTTTATCAAGGCTGGTTAACTTTAACGCAAACTACTATGTCTATGTCAGGCCTTGCATTACTAAGATTATAAGATTCTTTAAATAACGCTCCTAATTAAGTTCAAAACGCTGGAGCACAGTACATTGAAAAGGAACTAAGGAAACAGAGGATCTAATGATCATCTCCTGTTACTAGCTTCCACCTTGCATTCGGCTCCTGGTAAGTGTAGAATAGAAAGTTATATAAATCCTACTCCTCATATATTACTATCCTATAAAATATTGACTCTTCATGGTCCAGAGCCACCTCATATCTTTGAAAAGCTCAATAATATCCATAATTCCTCACGGCATAGAAACTACGGATACGTATCTCATCGAATGCATGGGCACACATGTGTCCTATAGTTCATTTCTCTAAAAGTAGTAACAGGTAGCCAGAGCCTTCCAGTTAACCAAAGCTCCTCTATCCTTCTGAACAGCTTTCCATTGATGGTCTTGGAGGCAGACACACTCATACCAACAATTTTAAGAGTAGCTTAAGACATAATTACTCTTTGATTAAAATAGACTTATAGTGTAACAAGGTGGATCAAGATTTGGAGAGTACTGAACCAATCATTTTATAAGTATTATGTAACTGCTAGCATGACCTCTAGACATTAATCGGTAGGAATCCCATATGGAGACACCTAGAGCTTCCTTCTATCTATCCTTCTACTCTGATCTTTCTTTATCGGTTCATGCACACATTCATAGAACAACATTAAATGCATGTTATCTGAAGCTTCAACTTCTTCCCGAGGAGTTCTTGCTCGCTTAATATCGTTCCTGAACAAGGTATTCTAATCATTAAGAGAATACCTGGTGAAGGACCATCCTGCCGATGGTCTCTGCATAACGAGTGCCCCACCAAAATTATTGCTAATATCATTATGCAACTACAGATCATTTATTTGTTATTAATATATTTATCAATAATCTGTTAAGAAATTCGTTGTTTGATTAATCTGTTGATTTGCAGCCGGATTAGCATGTATGTCCTAGCTCGCCGCTCAACCATGTCGTTGCTGCTGTCGTCGTCGTCAGTCAGTCGATCACAGTCATCGTCACATTACCAATGTCTTTTTATCAATGATCAGTACCATCCATCAATAACTGATTTAAGCTCAAGATTTTCAAAGTGTATAAAAATTGTTGCTGCTGTAGATTTGATAATAACAGACATTGTTATGCAAAATTCTGAAATTGTCCCCTCTCTTGATCTCTCACTACATGAAATCACTCAGTTCTCTCTTTATCTCATCATCTCTTCATCTTCTCCCCAAGTCACAAGGCTAAGATTGTTAACAGCCCCCACCTATAAACGAAGGAAATCTTGGTCGCGGTATACTCGCCGATGTATAAAAGAGCAATTTTCATTACTTAGCCCCCCGTCGCCAAGAATAGCTTGCAGTCAATGTAGTTATGATTGGGTCTCTGTATACACCATGTCAAAATGCAGGAGTTCAGGATCTAGCTTCATGACTTGCTCTAATTGAAAGTCATCTGAGCAGTAACTTCAGTCTATGAATTGAGCGCTATAATCAAATAAAACATCATTGAATGTGAGATTGGATACAGTTTAATTGTTATATTATTCTGTACAAAACATGTTGTTTTCACTTACTGACATTAAAACAGAGAAATGCTTATTCATACAGCACTTGCTACTATAGACTTTAAACAAGCTTTTAAGTGGGCTGCTTCGGTTAGGAATGATGTAATACAACTAGTCTGTCATACAAACTTCTTAACGGTTTTAGCTGCGTAGAATAATGCAATAAAAACCTATCAGGGATACGGCTGTCTCTGGTGCCTTTTGCATCGACTACACGCTGTAACCTCACTACACATTGTTGAATGAAGTTATTTCTGTTAATATGTCACTTATTTCTCCAACACAACCGATCAAAAGGTGAACCCATTCCGTGAACTACATTACCTCCAGCATACTCTCATGATCTTTGCTTCAGGAGGTGAGTCACTTCAAGACATCAGAACACGGTTTCAGCACTGAGGAGAAAAGCTCTCTCATGCGCGGAACAATAGCTAACTAATATAATACCTAAAGATCACGACAAATAATTGCATAATTATATATAACTAGAGTTCACAAAGCATCCAATTAACAAAGGAAAAGGAAACATTCCGAGAGTATAGATTCCGTTGACGTTCTATTACGCTGCATTTGGATAACTAGTACGTGTTATTGATTAATGTCAGTATATAATAAATTATGACGTTATAAAGATCATAGGGTGATCACATAAACATGTACCTGGACTGAGCAGGAAAGTAATTGATGGTACAATTCCTATAATAAAAATATTAATAAATTATATCTCATCTGACTTTAAAGTAATAAAGACTTAACTTCACATTAAATAAAATAAAAAGATATAAAGATCTTCGGTTCTGATGATCAATACAGGAATATTCCCAAAAACTTAAAAGTAAATTCTTTAACAATCAATTTTAACTGTAAACTAGGCTAAATTCAATTTGTTTATACTAAACACATTATCCCATCTCCTAATGGCTCCACAGATTTTCAAATTAGAGGTACACTGAATTTTCACAAAAACACGATCATAGATATTTGATAATAAAAGAAACCGAATTTATCAAATCAGAGAAAACTAAAGTAGGCAAAACGATCATTAATAAATATATATCCTTAGATTATATTTAATCTAGCAAAACTCAAAACCCATTACTCATCAACGTAACAATCACATATAATAAAGATTTCTTTACTGAGCAAGAATATACCACCCGACATAAGGCACTTTATAACACACTTACTAACCTTTAACCGCAAACAGTTTATATTAAATTAATTGATTATAGGTAAAAATCAAGCATGAAATTGATTGTGAGGTAAATATGAACTAATAAATGCACTAGCACTTGAAGGCAAACCCGTAAATAACACTTGTATGCTAGTATACACTTGTTATACCTCCTGTGACGATATTAATCATTTGATTGATGAGGTTCACTAAGATTCAGTAAAGTATAAACAGATATCCATGACATTACATAAATATGAGGTTATTAGAAGAGTATTGTACCTATTGCAATATTTGTGGAAGACATTAAAAGGCGCACAGGGAGACGGTGAAAGTTATAAAATAAAGGTGTCATTTGGATGCAGATGATTAGATGGCAGTGCAAAGGCTAATTCCAGAATGGATCGACTCCAGTAAATAAAAAACATGAATAACAACCGAAGATTCTTCTCACTTTAATAAAATAATATAACTACTATTACACATCAACGAGATATAACTATAACCATAACACAACTAACTATAATTTGTATATACATTATATATTATATGTTCACACTCCAACCAGTTACATAGCTCACGGAAGGGAGTGTAAGCACGGACAAAACGACGAACAGGAGCTAACTTAACAACGGCCCGGAGATCCCAGTGCAGAGAATAACCAAAACGTTATATGCAATGGCTAACCAAGATCAGCAAACTGCCTATCAGCGGCCGCCGAGAAACGGACCCCGAATGCCATCGAGAACGAAAAGCGTCGCTGAAAAGAACATCCACCGGATCTACTTCCACCGTTCGGAGGTCCACACGGCCTATTCACATGTCTTCAGCAGACTTGCCAAGGTAAACCACTTCTATACACCTCACCATTCTGTACATCGACACCCGATCCGTTATAACGCCCATAGGCGCAGGCATACTAGGGTATGAGCATCACCCAATCAATAACACTCATAAATATAATAAACCCTCACCAATCTATACCTGATCATCAACGCGAGGTCAATAACCAAAATAAACAAATAAATGGAGCCGGCAGTGAAAACCTATAAATCTATACCACTCACCTAATTCAACCTGGTCATAAAATTGGATTTATTAGGTTTAATCTATCATAGAAGGTACCAGCTCACAATCTATAACGTCATAATATCTTTAACTGACATAAATCAAGGTCCTATTTAAGCAATCTATAGTCAACAATCTAATAACCATCACAGATCTATATGTCCAATGACTTTTAAACATCAGTAATCATTTGAAATTTTTCACGTTATACCGTAATGAGCTATTGCTCCCCCTTGAGAGAGCCTGAACGTGGATTTAGTATCACCCTCCTGAGCAGAGCTGAAATCTAGTTCAGGAAGTCACCTGATGCGTGGAGGAGAACAGTAGAAACTCAAACAGAAATCAGCAACAATGGAGAGGTCATTGTAGTCCAAAAGCATGTCCCACCAACCAGCCGTATCCCTGAAGAATTTTTATTGCATTAAATTCTACCAGCTGACCGTTTAAAGAGTTTTAACAGGACTGATTGACAGCATTCCTCCAACAGACACTTTAAAGCTTAAAGTCTTAAAAGCTAACAGTCTGGTATTCTGAATGCATTCTCCTGTTAATCAGTAAGTTGAAAACATTAGTTTCTGTACAGAAAGTACATAAACTGTTAATTCAATTCAATTATTTGTACAGCGCCAAATTCATAACAGAATTATTCAGGACACTTTTCAAATAGAAGCAAGTCAGACCGAAACTCCTTTTAACATTACAGAGACCAACAGTACCACCATAGTCAAGCACTTGGCGACCGGGGCAAGGAAAAACTGCCTTTTAACAGGCAGAAACCTCGGACAGACCCTTCGCTCTAGGTGGGGGGTCATCGCCTTGACCATTGGGGAGAGAGAGAGAGAGAGACAGAGAGAGAGACAGAGAGACAGAGGAAGACAACAGATGTACAGCAACAACAGCAATCACAACTACACTTAACAGTAATGATTCGATGACGATCATGAAAAACGACGGTGACGACGACGACGACGACGACGACGACGACGACGGCGCAACGACAGGGACAGCGAGCAGGACAACAGCAACCGCAGCAACAAAACAATACTGCAACAACAAACTGAATAAATAATAATAATAACAATAATAATCAGTGATACTATCAATGGCAGTCCTAGCAGGACCATGGCAGGAGCCTCCACCAGGAATCCATAGAACCTGCAGGACGTAAAGCAGCTAAAGAACTCCGGGAAGAAGTGAAGTTTAGTAAGAAATGCATAATGGGACATGAATGAGTGCAGAAAAGAGAGAAGAGGAAAAGAGGAGCTCAGTGCCACCATGGGAAATCCCCGATAGTCTAGGCCTATAGCAGCATAACTAAAGAAGATTGGTTCAGTGACTCACCTGATCCAGCCTTAACTATAAGCTTTATCAAAGGAGAAGTGTCTTAAGCTACTCTTAAATGTGGAGAGGGTTGTCTGCCTCCAGAACCACAACTGGAAGCTGGTTCCACAGGAGAGGAGCTTGGTAACTGAAGGCTCTGGCTCCTGTTCTACCTTTTAGAGACTATAGTGAACCACAAGTTAGCCCAGCCATTTCAGAGAACGTAGTGTTCTAGAGGGTGGGTAATATGGGTACTATGAGCCTCTTCAAGATATGGAAGGGGCCTGACCATGAAGAGGCATTTAATAGGCTGAGCGGAGGAGGATTTATAATTCTTATTCTAAATTGTAACAGGGAGCCAATGCAGAGAGAAGCTTAAGAAAGGAGAGGATATTGATCTTCCTTTTCCTTAGTTCCTGGCTCAGTACTCGTGCTGCAAGCGTATATTGAATTAATTGGGAGCGTTTAAATGGACTTTATTTAAGGGCAACCTGAGTAACAAAGAGTTGCAGTAATTCCAGCCTTGAAGTAACACAATGCATGGATTCAGTTTTTCCTGCATCTGTCTGTGATAAGATGTGTCTAATTTTGGAGTAATATTACGTAAATGGAAAGAAGGCAGTTCCTAGAGATGCATGCCTTTATATGGGAGTTTAAATGACAAGTCCTGATCAAAGATAAACTCAAGATTCCTGACAGTGGCCACTATAGCAAGGTAATTGCCATCTAGAGTAGCTATATCTTTAGAAAGTGGACGTCTCTGAGGCTTTTCTTGGGGCAAGTACTAAGAAATTCGTTTTTTTCTGAGTTTAAACATCAGAAGAATTGCAGGCTCATTCACAGGATTTTATCCTGTCCTTAAGACATAGTTTGTAATTTAGATAATTGGATTTAACTTTCATCAAAGGCTTTGAGTTGATAGATAGTAACTGCGTTATTCATCTGGCGCATAGCAATGGTGAAGTTAATTGGGGGAGTGATTCCTAATAATGTTGCCTAGCATATATAATACGTAAATAGCAATTGGTCCAAGTTACAGAAACCTATGTGGAACTCAATGATTAACTGTAGTATTTATTGACAGTTTCATCGTTAAACATGAACAAACTGTTGAAACGACCTGATAAATAGGAACCTAAACCAGCTTTAGTGCGGTTCTTTAATGCCAATTTGTTGCTCAAGCGTCTCTGGTAAGAAGACATATCTACTGGTCAATGGTGAATCAAAGTGCAGCACTAAGATCTAATAATCAAGCTACAGGTCAAGACAAGACCATTGTCAGAGGCATATCAAAGGTCATGTACTAAACTTTACACCAGGAGCTGTCTCTGTCTGCTGTGATGGAACTCCTAAAATCCTGGACTGAAAATCCTCAAATTAGAATATCCAGTGCTATGTAAAGAAGTCAGCACAACTGTTTCCTTCCTGTGCTGATTATTTTTTCATAAGAATCTTAGAGAAGAAAG
>NW_023339663.1:35251-42199 GCF_004916995.1 Morone saxatilis
GGAAAGGGAGGTTAGAAATCGGTCTATAGTTGGCTAAAACCCCTGGGTCGAGAGTGGGCTTTTTAAGAAGGGGTTTAATTACAGCTACTTTAAAGGACTGTGGTACATATCCTGATAATAACGAAAGATTAATCATATCCAGTAAAGAAGTGCCAATTAAGGGTACAACTTCTTTAAGCAGCCTAAGAACCCAAGTCTTTGCTATGTTATTTGTTCAATGAATGGATTGCAGTTAAACAGCCGACTAACTTGTCATTGCTGTGTTTTTATTAGGCATTCTCAGAAGGCACTGCCTCCACCTTTGAATACTCTCTTAAGGAGAAGGCCCCCTTCACCATCAGAAACTCTCTTGGGATCCCTCTCATCGTGCAGCACAGCGCAAACCTGAGACCAGTGGGTTCACCAGCGCAGGGAAAACTACACGAGTTGTCGGTGGAGCAGAGCCTGGATCTGGAGCACTCCATATTTGAACCGTCGTCACGAGGAAAACTGTCAGCTCTGCAGCGGCAGGAGAGCTGCCTGTTCAACCTCACCATCGGTCAGAACACCAGTCTCATTGTGTGCTTCAACATTCAATTCTGCCTGCTACACGTATAAGGAACAGATGCCACCCATGTTATTTGTATTCTTGCTTAGCAAATTGGTTCTCCAGGAGTTGTAACACTTTAGTATATACCACTGGCAGATAATAAACATTCGATTAGCCACAGTGATTGTTGGGGTTCTACCAGGACATTTGGATGGTTTTGGTGACTCTAGCAGGTGAACCTGTAGAAGTGTCCCTCCTGTAAATAAAACTGATGATGTGTGAATAAATGTTAAAGATGGCTCATGTGTGTTTGAACCCATAGTTCCCTCCGGATACAGTGAGATCTCCAATATCGCTGTAGACAAACCGGGTCGCCGTCTCTACAATATCCGCGGTCCGATGCTGCAGGAGGCGGTTTCTGTCCTTCTGCAGATTGATGCTGCTGAAGGCAACAAAGTCATCACTGTCCGCTCACCACTGCAGGTCTAAACCACAGACACTCACCACAGTTCTCTGAAAGGACCACCAGCAGGACAGCTTTATCTGAGTTGTTTGTTTTTTGTGTTTTCAGATAAAGAATCACTTCTCTGTGCCATTCACCATCATGAAGTATTGTCCAACATCCAGGAGCCTGCAGAGCGTCGGAGAGGCCGAACCTGGGAAAGAGTTTCACATTGCCTTGGAAACATACAGGTAGCATCACATTAAGGGTTTGTTCAGCACCATCACTGTTGGTGATGGTCACTATCTCTCTAATTAAAATCAGTGCTTCATGTTTGTGTCCACTGAATATTCATCCTGCAGGTAATTGTCTGTTTTGTTGAGAACAAAAGAAAAGCACCAATATTAGACAGCGTTAATCAGAAATGTTTCCTATCTGAGGGATGTAGTGAGCCTCAACCCAAAAACACAAGTGTGCTGAAATGCCAAACTCATGTCCAGTTGTTGTGTAAAAAGAATTCCCCGGTCAGATATGAGTTTGTGAATACAGCTCTGTTTTACAGACAGTGTCAAAAATGCTTTTCACTGCAGGAACCATTAACCTCTTGACAGAAGACAGAAACAGGAGAGTTTCCACAGACCGTTTGGCTGCTGTGTTGTCAGTATGGGACAGCTTCAGGTGTTGACCCAGGTGTACAGGAGAAATTGATAGTTGTAGTTTTATCCCCCTCCACCAGATGTCAGCTGTTTGTGCGTCCGGCGGGATGCCTGGATGGTCAATATGGCCCATCCTCAACCTGTGTGGCATGGAAGGAGCAGGTGCACCGCAGTTTAGAGGTTCGTTCTGTGCTGCAGTGTCCAGCAACCGACAGCGGCCTGCTGCCACTGATGGTCAGCACACTGGCGGTCCCTGACGACCTGCGCCACATCGCCAACCACGGAGAGGAGGACTGGGACCCTGCCTATGTCATTCACCTCCACCCTGTGGCCACGCTGCGCAACCTGCTGCCCTACACTGTCCGCTACATGATGGAGGTACTACAGCTTCCCCAGAAACAAGCACAAATAGAGCCCAAAACTTATCAACATTCTGTAGAAGTTGTTTACACAGAATATTGTTTTATTTAATTTATCATGGAATTTGAATTGAACCAGTTAGTTTAAAGATTAAGTTTAAATCCACAGAGCAGATCATGAAATTATCTTTTCACTATTTGGACAAACAAACAATCAGGAATCTGAACATGTATCTAAGGCTGTGCTAATGAAATGTAATCCAGTCATCAAATCTGGTCTGTGATCTTTCCTCCTCAGAGATCAGCAGACTCTTACGAGCTTCAGGAAGGCAGCACGTCGGACCTCCTGAACGCTCGTGTCTCAGGCGAGATTGTGTCATTGGTGCTGACAAAGTATCAGGGCCGCGACTGGCATGGACACCTTCGTATAGAACAGGAAATGCCTGAGTTCTTGGCCATGTGTCTCACCTGTGACTCAGACAACACCATGACGGTGGACATGAGCATTCATGTGACGAGGACGTCAAGCCGCCTGCTCCTGTCACTCTTCAGTCCGTACTGGATCATCAACAAGACCTCTCGAGTGCTGCAGTACAGAGCTGAGGACATCAGCGTCAAGCACCCGGCCGACTACCGAGACATCATCCTGTTCTCCTTCAGGAAGAAGAACCTCTTCAGCAAGAACAAGGTGAGAAAATACCTGGACAAGTTCCAACTGCTGTCACAACATATCGGTGTGAAGTCCATCTGATCAACAACCATCAGCACTGTCCTGCTCTCCTTTAGGATAAACTCTGCATGAACCTTTTTGTGTTTTTACTGAAATTTTCAGGTGTTTCCCAAATTAATGTGTTTTTTTTACCTGAAAACTAAAAATATACCCAGCCACACTTATTGTTCTGCAGTGCAGGGAGGTTACCATTAGCAGAATGTGTCATTGTAAGAGCAGTATTTCACTGTGTTGTTGTGTATTGCAGCTCCAGCTGTGTATCTCCACCAGCTCCTGGTCTGATGGTTTCTCTCTGGACACTGTGGGAAGTTATGGCTGTGTGCGCTGTCCCGCCAACAACATGGACTTCCTGGTAACCAAAAATGTCACTCAGCATCAGTTAATTAATCTTTTCTTTTCTTTTCTTTCTATAGAGAAGGCAAGTTGGTATTAAGGAATTTATGATTGATGTTTTTTAGTATTGTTTCACCTTTTATAGACCAGATGAGTAAAAAAAAAAAGGTAAAATAATCGACAGATTGATAAAAATAATTGCTAACTTTATCAGTATTTGCTTCATAGCTTGTGTCTGTGTGTCCAGGTGGGTGTTAGCATCCAGATGAGCAGTTTCAACCTGACCAGGATTGTCACCATGAGTCCTTTCTACAATCTGGTTAACAAGTCTTCGTATGAGCTGGAGGTGGGAGAAGTCACCAGCCAGACCTCCACCAGGTGGCACTACATCTCCTCCACAGAGGTGAATATGACTCCCTTTCATCAGATTCCACAACAACTTGAGTTGAAAAGCCAGTTACAACTCCCAGAGAGCATTGCTGTGAGAACCGATTAATTAGAGAGCTTCAGACTGTTGATAAATCATTATCATCTCCATAGTAACAACTGCTGAGGCTCATGGGTACTGTAGTATGCATTGTAGTATGTTAATGTTTTTATTGATCAGAGTTCAGGAGTGTTTTGACTTCTGTCAGAAACAGTAATGGGCCTTTGTTTTTATATATTTATACCTCCGACCAGCAGGTGAACCATTCTGTTAATGTAAATGATAAAGACACGTAACCAGGTTCATGTTGCTGCTTTGTGTGAAAGAAACAAGACGGTCAACAACTGTCACAAAGAAGTACCTTTATGTGCTTTCCGGGAACACTGTGATTTATTTCTGGAAGCACGTCATTACTAAATCTTACAGAGTAGCAGGTAGTACCAACAGTGTTATTATATCGTTGTTGATCTGTTGTTTATGTTAATGTTGATGTTTTGCAGTGCCTCCCTCTGTGGCCGGAGTACAGTTCGGGGAAGTTGTGTGTCCGTGTGGTCGGATCTGAATCCACATCCAAGTCCTTCTATTTTAACCAGCAGGACAACGGCACCCTTCTGAGCCTCGACATGGTCAGTGTCTCCACCTGATAACCAATCACATCAGCTGATTTTACTCTCAAAGTTTTGATGTGTATTAGGGTTAGGGTTAACCCTTCTTTTGATGTGTGTCTGTGTGTGCTTTCAGTGTGGTGGGATCATCGTGGACGTCAACATCTCTGATCTCTCCACGGTAATCAGCTTCATTGATTACTATGAAGGAGCAGCTCCGGCCCTGCTGCTTAACCACACACCCTGGGTCACCATCAGCTACTGGCAGAGGTCAGAGGTCAACACACACACACATGCAAGGCTAAAAAGAAAAGATTGTCCGGGACAAAAAATATGCCAAATTTCGACACACCTGAGTATGTGACAGGTGCATCAGTGGAAGGTGCTGATAAAGGTTGCACGGACTGAAATGTTGAATAATAAAATATTTTTTCAGCAGTAAGCAAGACAGTGTAGGGGAGTCCCTCATAGAGCTCATAAATGTAGCAACTCACCTGTTCTCCCAGGGTACACAAACCTGTCACATTGAAATTGAATCATTGTACAGCAAAAGCATAATGAAAAGGTAAAATAATTTCTGACCCATCACACCCTGCTGGGGATGCGGAGAGACTGACTTTACTGCTGCAGAAATTACTCTTAATCTGGCATCTTGTATTGTGATACATGCAGCTCTCCATGGTCCACCGGAAATATTGTGACTATTAATTGTGTAATATGTCTGTGTATATTACACACCAAAGTCAAATTCCACCAACTGGAGTGGAGTGAAGTGATAAGTCATATTTTCAGTTAGATATCTCTGTAGCACCAGTCCCTGGTTCCCTGTTCTTTGGGCTATGAAAAAGAAACAAGATGACAAGTTAATTCAATAAAAACACACAAAGTGAGGGGCGGGTGCCTGCTGATGTCATTATGTATCATCTGCTCATACACACTTTAAGGTATTGAGAATGAATCACTGGTTCTCAGTTTATTTTGTAGAAATGCTATAAATCTGAATAGAACTTTTTTGACAATTTAATGGAAAACTAATACCCTCTCTCTCTTTCCTCTCTCAGCGGCTCAGCATCAGTTCACCAGCTGAAACCGGGCGAGGCTCGGCGGTTTGTGTGGGACGACCCGGCCAGTGTCCGAACGCTCAGCTGGAGCTGCATGGAACATTCTGGAGAGCTGGACTTGCTAAAGGTCTGATGTCCATTAATTAAGACCCAAAGTAACAAATCAACCAAAACTGCACCAATAAACTATTATGTCAAAAATATGACGAAGAACTTTAATGTGACGAAGAAATGAATGAGATCTAAAGTCCCAGCTTTAGCCTGACTCTGTTATCATCTTCTGGTCTGCAATTCATAGGTTTACTTTACTTTTTACTTTAGTTTTACTTTACTTTAGTTTTTCCAGTGTTTGGTTATTACGGTAGATTAAAAAATGTTGTGGGGGCAGGGATTCTGTGTGGTGCCGCGCTTATATTGGTCTTTCAATTGGTCTTTCAAACCCAGTAAAACAATGTTTTGATGATGTTCTACCGCCCTCATGTGGCCAAAGCTTTGACCAAAGTGAAAATATAAAAGACCAAGAATAGAACCATCAGGAGCCCCATGAGTAATTACTTACATTACTCATGGGTAATATAAGTAATATTACCCCCACTGACACTGTCAGATGTTGAAAGTAAAGATTAGTTATTCATTGTATTGCTATTACAGCAAGCCAAGAATCACATACAGTCCTTCCCTGACCCAATCTGTATCCGGTCTTTTAGGATGAGGTGGGTCAGTTCTCCTATGACAGCCTGTCTCAGGTCCACTGGGTCTCCTTCCTGGATGGACGCCAGCGGGTGCTGCTGTTCACAGAAGATGTTGCCGTGGTGACAAAGGCCCGACAGGCAGAGGAGCTCGAACAGTTCCAACAGGAAGTAAAGGTGTCGCTGCAAAACCTCGGACTGTCACTGATCAACAATACCAACCGGCAGGAGATTGCTTACGTCGGCATTACCAGGTAAACACATCACCAGATAAAGGTCAAGGAGGTAGGTTACACACGTGTGGTTTGTCTTGGTAGTTCAGGTGTGTTTCTGTGTTACAGCTCAGGTGTGTCTCTGTCTTACAGCTCAGGTGTGTTTGTGTGTTACAGCTCAGGTGTTGTTTGGGAAATGAAGCCGAAGAATCGCTGGAAGCCATTCAGTCAGAAGAACATCAACCTGCTGGAGAAGATGTACCAGAGTCAGCTGAGTGGGAAGACTGAGGGGGGCTGGCTCAAACTGGAGACCAACCTAGAGGTCAGAGGTCACAGACTGAATGCAAATATCCAAATTGATTTGGGTTAGGGGTTTGTCGTTTATCCAATGAGCTTAATGAGAGTGTGTGATGTCACTCTTCATCAGGTGAACCTCAGTGGAGCTATCATGATGATGCGTCAGCCATTTTCCTCCCCGGTGAGAAGGAACTTCCTGTCTGGGATCCAGGTGGAGTTCAAACAGTCGCAGCACCAGCGCAGCCTGAGGGCGCAGCTGCACTGGCTGCAGGTCAACACACACACACAAACATTCACCTGTATGACTCACATGGTTTCTGTGTCCAGGTGGATAACCAGCTGCCAGGTGCAATCTTCCCCATCGTCTTCCATCCCGTTCCTCCGCCGAAATCCATCGCTCTGGACTCAGGTGGATCATCTTAATTACTTGATTACTAGATCACGAACCAAATCCGACATGCTAACTCACCTGAAACAGCCACACTACAGTAGTTTTAACTCATTATTTCAATTTCAATTCAATTCAATTCATAACAGAAGTTATCTCAGGACACTTTTCAAATAGAGCAGGTCTAGACCGAACTCCTTATAACATTTACAGAGACCCA
>NW_023339663.1:42299-51393 GCF_004916995.1 Morone saxatilis
ATTACCTTGGCCTCCAGCACCACTGTCAGGAATCTTGGAGTTATCAGGATATGTCCTTTAATTCCTGCATAAAGCAAACCTTTAGGACCGGCTTTTTTCATTTACGTAACATTGCAAAAATCAGACATATCCTGTCAGTGCTGAAGAGGAACCTGGGGTTGTTCTTATTTTCTTCTATTAGTGTTGAATAATAGGCTCCTCTGGCATTACAGAGGGCCTTTCTATATGTTTTAAGACTATCTTGCCAAATTGAACGATATTCTAATAGTTTGAAGGAGCGCCATTTCCTTTCAGATTTCCACGTCTTTTGCTTTAATTGGTGGGTTTGGTGGTTGTACCACGGTGCTAGCCTCCTATGTTTTAATATTTTCCTTTTTATAGGGGCAATAAAATATATTGTTTTTTTGTAGCGAATCAGTGAGCTTGGTGCTCTAATGCAGTCAAAGGTGATGGACACGTGCGTGCCTCCCACTGTACAAAAATGAAGCCAAAATATCCCAGATGCCATCTTCCGCATTCGGAGTCTGCGCAGTAGTGACTGGGGTTGGTGCCGCGGTATTGTAGTCCTGTCCATACACCTGGCCGACTCAACAGGCAGGGCTCAGCTTCCATTTATGATGTGAAACCCCCTTTTTATAATTTCAAATAACTAATTAAAACCAAACTTACCAGAAAAAAAAATAGTTAAACATACATCAGGTCTCCAATACTATAAGCTATTGTGCATGCTTTCAGAGGTGACTAGCATGAGAAAAATAGGAAAAAGTAGGATAATACTGAGCACATCCCAAGTTGTAAACCAGGAGCAATTTCACTTTCTTTGAGCCCAAAGCTTTTTCAGGAATTAGTCAAGTAGAGTGGTAAAACTATGAGGAAACCTTAAGAATAAGAACTTCAGGCTTGAGGAAAACAGTCCTGATATGTTTTCTTTTGTAAAGCCAAAGATATGTATTTTTAAATCATGTTCTTGTTCAAATATCATAAAGAAATGTCAGGCTTTGAGTGGCTTTAAACATAATCATGTCACATGTTCCTGAGACTTATAGCCAGCCACCTACAATGGCTGCAAATATCACAGGACGCAAACATTTTACATAAGATGCATTGAAAATGGCTATTGTTTCTTTCACTAATTCAGTCCGTCTGTGAATATTTGAGAGGATTCTCTCAGGCTTAGCACAGGAATCTCTAATCCGCCTTAAATCAGTTACACCATATTGGCTGACTAGCTCTGGCAGTGCTGTTTACTGTGCCTTGCCAAGACAAAGTGAAAACTGGAGCTCTGACTAAGTAAGGGTGCTGGGATGTAAGGGGGAAAATTAGCTTTTCATTCAGGCTCTTTCTGCAGATATATAAACACGGGGGTGGACATTTTCCACAGCTTAATGGTACAATTTCAGTAACTCCTTTTTCTTGAAAATGAAATTGAGAATTGTGACACTTTTATCCATCAATACCAATTCTTATTCATTCATTCACCTTATTTAATCAGGAAAGTTGTTGAACACTCTACTCTGTGGGAACAATCCAGTAAAGTGGCAGTTGTAAGCCAACAATTGTTGGATTTTGGAACAGAATAATAGCTAAAAAGATGAAACAACTAAAAAACAGGCCTGGCTCTGCTTATTTTTCATCAGCAGCCTTTTCAGATAGCAGGAAGATGCAGTCTTAAATTACCTTTCAACATATTGGGTGGATTTTTTGTTGTTGAAAGGGTTAGGGTGAGTGGGTAGGTGTTGAGGGGGGGATTAAGTGATGGGTTTAGGTTCAATTATAAAAATGGAAATAAAACAATTGATTAATTTCTAATGCCACCGTTAAATATATCCATTCAACGCTTTACCAATGTGCCACAGTAATGTTTTTGAGTTCAAATATGATTCAGCAACATTTAAATTTAGTAGTATAAAGTATAAATTCATAAAAAGTTAATCTGAGCAGATGTTGTGCTCTGGATTTCTTGAATATTGAGTGGCTGTGTTTAGCCCTGATGTCAACATAAGCTTTTAGTCAAATGCAAGACAGTTATTCACAAAGCAACAAACCAAGTAGTTTTTTTTGCCTAAACCTAACCAAACTGCAACATTTCACAACATTAACCACATGTTAAAAAGGCAGTAGCTCAGTTCGTAGGGACTTTGTTTTGGAACTGGAGGGTGGCCAGTTCAAGTCCAGCAAGCACCACAGTAAAGAGTATGAACTGGTATCTGGAGAGGTCACAGTTCACCATGCATGACACATTAATTATTGCTCATAGTCTATTGGCAGAGATGGAATATAATATTCATAGGTATGTTTTCATCATTTCAGGAGCCGTTTTTATCTACATAAGGAGAAGGGAGTCTATGTGGTACCACAGTGTTTCCACAGTAGCTCAAATATTAGCCAAGGTAAGTCGCCCCCCTTTGTTTCTCTGAGACGCTAATCAGTTGGTTGCAATCTGCAACTTAACCACTAGATGCCACTAAATCCTACGCATTGGTCCTAAAAGTCTTTAAGAATGTGGTCACACCACACCAATTAAGCCTGGTTGAGCCTGACAACATCAGAGTATGAGCTGGGCCAATAGCATTCTGCATTTGCACCGTAGTTACCATGCGTTTTTCCATATCCAGGTAAGACATCCAGATCCCAATTTTATACCAGGTAGAAATAAGGTAGCCTTTGCATTGACATCCTTCTGATAGCTGCTCTGTGGGGCTTAGCATTGTGCCTTCAGGACAAAATAAAAAACAAGAACCAATCATTTTGCAGCAGGGCTTCCTGCAAGCAAATGACCAACAGGGTTGTTTTTTCTGTTTACTCTATTTTTGTTTTTCTTGCAAAATGTCAAATGCAAATTGTATGCAGATTTTCTTCTCTATTCAGATTATGGACATATTTTTTGCATACTTAATCAATACGAACTGTACAAAGTTTTACTCTAATCCACTGACTCTAAAACACTGCTGTGCACATATACTGAGACCATCTTTTTTCATCCTTGCTGCTTGTGCTGTTTACGGACAGGAGTCACTTTACAGTCATCCATCTTTGTTTTCATACTGGACACAGTGTCACCTTGTCATCTAGAGTTTGATGCTCAGGGACTGCTCCAAAGTCCTTAACAATAACAAAAGAATCTCAGCACTCAAGCATATATCAGCTTGTATGCTCATACTTCATACACACTTGTATATTGCTGAAAACAACTTTCAGCAACTTTCTCTCATTACTACCTCTCCTTGACCAGGAAACCTGCTTCTGGGAGCTCCACTCCAGCACAAGGATAGTTTGATTCTATTGAGTCATTTAGGCGCAGTAACTGTCAAGAACAAATAAGAAGCCATTTCAAAGAGGAATGGAAAAACAATACTTGTCATAAACATGCATAAGCCAGCAACCCAGCCATACAATCAACCCAGTCATACAGACACGGTCAAACAATACAAATAAACAACCAGGAAAATAAGGATTTGTGACCAGATAGAAGGTTTAACTGTTGTGCAGGAGCTGTTTGGCTTCCACTGAAAAGGCTTCATGGTGATCCTTTCTTAATAATTTAAGAGGTCTTGGGTTTGGGTTTGATTGATCACTGATACTCACTCATGTGTTGATGTGAATCTTTCCAGTATACATGTTTAAAGTAAACTAAAATTGGCATTTAGGTATAAAGCATCATACAGCTATTCAAAATAAAACCCTCCAGAGTTATTGAAATGGTTCTCTTTTTTGTTACATTTGTGTGATTTCATAAAAGATGGGAGAAATGGCCAGCCAGTAATGTGGATTTTGTTCTTATTCAGGTCAAAACATTGACAGTATATATAATAAACAGAGCTTCCGGTTCCTAAACCTGCATTCTATGTAAAGGCCAGCAGGGGGCAGCACCATTGGCTGCAATAAAAGACCAATACCATGCAGTCTTATGGAGAAATGAGCCGACTTCTGACCTGATTTATGAGCTTGGTAAACAGTTTCCTAATGAGTTTATGGTCTCAATCACTATTTACAAGTCTTCTTACATACAGCATGATGTTCATTTAGTAAATTATGGTCCCATTTAGAGTAAAATAGATCATAAAGAAGGGTATGCTTTAGGGCGGGGCTACCCCGTGATTGACAGCTCATTCTCAGTGAGTCCGTCCAGCTCAACGCACCAAACTCAGATCAAACTAGTCTAGATTACAGATGGGTGAGATGACAGACAGGTAATGTGACAGACAGGTGAGATGACAGACCAGCAGCAGACAACCACTGCGTTACCTAGCCACGTAGCATTGTGTGTGTGGTTAGTATTGTTCACACTGTCTGCTCTGATGATGCTTGATTCTATTTGAGGTTTCAGGTTATTACATTTCTGGGGATTAATAATGCTTATTGACCCTTGATTAATTTAATTGGTTATAGTAAAGAGAGCAGTTGTATATTGTGATAATAATCACAAGAGACAAGAGGTGTCTAACGTTGGGGTGTGTAATGTTTGATAAAAGGTGTGGACCCAAATGCAAGATGCTGATTCAGAATTCGGTTTTATTCCAGACAAAAGGTGATGGTGCTGATGATGAGAGTGTTAAAGAGATGGTTGCCTGGCAGGCAGACAGGTGAGGTGAAATCCTAAAGCACAAGAGTAGCAATTAGTCAGGAGTTGTACGCATGAAACTATTTGTAAAATTACAAAAAACTACAACACAAATGAACAACTAACACGTACTCCCACTGTTGTAGAAGGAACGATCTGCCAAAGCGTAGCTAGAGAAGTGGAGTTGATATACTGTTGGGTAGATGAGTTGATTGCAGATAGGTGTGTGGAGCAGAGCTGAAAGGCAGGAGGGGAGACCACATCCACGACACAGACACAGACAGACAGGAGACACGGGATGGGCAAACACAAGGAAACACAAGGAAAAGGCAATTGTATAGCAACGGCCATGATAGAGTGAGAGGCAGCTGACGTTGGGGTGAAGGATGGCTGACATTGGGGTGTACATTTGGAAGGTCAGGATATGTTGGTTCAAGGTTCAAGCTTGTTTGTTGTTACTTCCACACACAGGGATGAAATGTTGTTTCTGGTGGTCTGGTAGTGCTACATGAATATAAATAATAAACACATAAAAAACAGCAATCACAGGCATCATTCACACTACAAACGTTAAAAGCTAGATAACATTTTGAATATCAGTATGTAAGTAGAAATAATAAATGGATATTATAAAAATCATGAACTGTAGCAGTCTGTGTAGTAGGTCATAGGTCAGACGGGTAGTACAAGCACACATTCGTACAGGAACTAGCTAGTAGAGCGGAGGGGCCGCTGCATCCATGCACGCAACAATAACAACAATAAGAACAATAACAACAGGTATGTTTAAGGAACAATTTAATTGAAAACAAGTCATGAACAACAGCCAATGAAATGTCAAAACACAAAGATCATCACACAGACACTGTCCAATCACAGCTCAGCATAGTGCTGACAGTGGAGGGGGTGGGGCTTACATCATAACAATATGTCTATATAAAAACTTGTGAGACAGGATGGAGGCGAATTGGGTTCAGTTTGTACTGATGTGGTTTACAGATGTGGGGTCGTCCCTGTCCTGGCTGGTCCAACATCCTCCTCTGAGGACCATCAACAAGTAACAAAAGATCAATACCTGTGTCAGATAATAATGTCTTTGCATTTCACTAACAGCCAATCACATTGACATTATGCTGTTTCTACAGTGTCTTAAACATCTCCATGGCAACAGCAGCTGATGCTCATGGGTATGTATACAGACAGACAGACAGACAGACAGACAGCCTGTCTCACCTCTCCTGTTGAAGTACTCTCTGGAGTACCTGCCAGACAGAGCGAAGGGCAGAGGGATCGGGCCGAGCAGCTCGATGATGTGAGCGATGTGATCTGAACAAACAGTAAAAGTACACAGTGAAGTGCTCTGTACTACACTACACTACTGTACTACACTACTGTACTACAGTACTGTAGTACACTACTGTACTACACTAACTGTATACACTACTGTACTACACTCAAATGTACTACACTACTGTACTAGTTTATAAGGTACCTTCGTCTCTGGTGTAATCTTCTCCTGAATGAGGTTCAAACAGATAATCTCCTGTTGCCAACTCAAACGCCTGAAACATCAATCAGTAAACAATATATCAGTATGTCAATAGATCAATACATTCTTATATCAATCAATCAGTAGAAGTATCAATACCGTGATAATTATACAATCATAAAAATAAACAATCAGAAAAACATCCTGATGTATTGATATATTGATGTACTGATGTATTGATCAGTATGTGTACCATGCAGGCAGTGCTCCAGATGTCAGCAGGGGGGCCGTACTCTGCTCCAATCAGAACCTCCAGAGCTCGGTACTGTCGGGTCTGAATGTCCTCAGTGAAGTGTTTGTGCTGGACGAGACACAGAGAGAGAGACAGAGAGAGAGAGAGGCGTCTGATTGGTGGACAATGACACTGCACAGAGGAAGAGGAGGAGATGATCAAGATGTCTCACCACCCAGCATGCATTTCCCAGATCAGCAATCTTCACTCTGAGTTTGTGAGCATTGAGAGGATCCAGAGGACTGAGGACGAAGTCTGAGGCACTGAACACTGAAACACACACATTATAATTAATTGTTAGTTATTATTTATTAGGACGCTCTTAATCCTGCTGTCACACAAAGATCTACACATCATCACTTTGTATCTGCTTTTACATTTAATCTTTGTTTTAAACACAAATAAATGAATTATGACACTTTAAAGCTTCTCTATGTAACCGTCATTACACTGTAGTTAACAGCGCCACCATTGGCCGTTCAGTGAACTGCAGTCAGCGTCCTGTTGAGTCTACTACTATGCTTTTTATTATGCTACTGTGGGTTCTTTTAGTTTGAGAACAAGCTCCTGCTTGCACTCAAATATTATTTTGCTTTCACAGATTTTCTGTGCTCGCCGTTTCTGTTCTTGAATTTTTGTTAATGACCTCAAAATCCCCCAACCAATAGGAAGCCTCATCGCAGGTGCGTTTGCTTTACTTTTTAGAGCGTCTCGTACTGAGTTTTGGAATAAAGGGACAGTTATTATATAAAGCAGCAAGGCCTGTCCCGAATAGACGCCTGTCCCCAATAAAGGCAGGTTCAGAAGTTCAGAGATTTAAGCAAATAAATGCCCGGGCTATTTTTAGAAGTTTTATGGTAAGTATGTATCATGGATCACATTAACTTCCCCAGCTAATGTGATCCATGATCGCCAACTAAGATATTCACTCAGATAAGATTTTGTTGGCGATAAAGTAAGTAAGCATGCTAAGATTAGCCCACAACACTAATAAAGTAACCTGCAAACAGCAAGCAGTCAGATCTGAATGAAGCTAACTGACTATTTTCCTACATTAGCTAGCTAGCAATTCATCAACAAGCAAGCTAACGTTATTTAGCTGAAAGCAGTCAGACAATATGTTCCACTAGCTTAGCAGTAATGTTAGCTTTGACTTTGGACTTGTGTTGGACTCTGTTGGAGTCTGTGTTGGACTCTCTGATGGACTCTCTGTTGGTCTGTTGGACTCTGTGTTGGACTCTGTGTTGGACTCTGTGTTGTGGGTGGATGTCGGTCGTTTGTAGACATTAGTGGACCATTTATAAGCTAACGTTAGCTAGCTGTTGTACACTGTTGGCACTGTAGGGAAAGCGGAGAGAGAAGGCACTCGGGAGCATAAAGTGACCCTCATCCCTACATAGAAACACATACACACTGATTATTACATAAAAATAAAACATATAGAAGCTTTAATATTTGGGCTGGTTCTCACCGTCTCGTCCACTCGAGTATCCCGACTGAGTAGAAAGTGCTGACTCCGACGTTGCTGACAACACAGAGCTGGAGAACCCTGACAGTCCGGAGGCAGGGCTGGAGAACCGTCCGGGGGCGTGGCCATTACACTTTTCCTCCATCCAGGAGCAGGTGGACTCTGGGCTCGCTTTGCTATTTGCTGTGGAGCAGGAAGTGTTGCCGTTGACGACCAAAGAGCCTGAGAAGAAGGGAGAAGTTTATTTTATACAGTGTAAATGAAGTATTGTATTGTAGTAACATTTTATAATTTACTACCGCATACTGCAGTACTGATACTCACAGTTACTGTCTGTGTCCTCGGGTTGTAACAACATCCCATCCTCCTCCTCCATCCTCTGAACACATGAAAACATTTATTATTATTTTATACTTACTGTTTTAAGTAGTAATAAGTCAGTGACAGTGGTAGTTGTACAGGATGTAACATTACAGTAATATTACAGTAGCATTAAATGGACTGTACTTACATAGCTGTATTCTACAGCCACACTCAACCCATTCGCACACATTTATACACTGATGGATGCCATGCAATGTGCCAACTGCTCACTCAATGCACAGCATCAGGAGAAATTTGGGGTTCAGTATCTTGCTCAAGGGCACTTTGATATTCAGTGAGAGGAGCCGAGAGATAAAACCGGCAAACTTCCGATTAGTGGATGACCCGTAGAGCGAGACCCGCTCTACCTCAGAGCCACAGCCACTTATAGTTATATAAGTTTTATTACTAGGTTCAGAAACAAAGACCATGCCTTAAACTCTGAACAAAAAGTACCTAAGCACACCACCTCCATTCATTCCCTCTTTGACTCAAACAATGGACCCCAAGCTTCTTCTCAACCCTTCAGACAACATTCGCTTGAGGAAGATTTGCAAACTCCCAAAATTCATCTCAATCATCTTTAATTCCTCGTCAGCTAATTTGGTTGCACTCAACAGTCCATGTTCACCGACGCTCCCAGCTTTCATCCTTAGACAACTCCAACATCATCAGGCTTTGGCCCCCCAGCAGCTCCAGGGTAAGACCCCACGGCCCAGCCTTCCACATCAGCCCTCTCAGAGGGCCAGGTTCGTATCAAATCCAGTACCTGCCCTCCCTGCTTCTCATCCATCCCCGAGCACATGCATCCCTCATCCGAGCATCATTTCCTCTTTTCTTGCTTCTAATTCAATTAAATTAAATTTTATTTGTATAGCGCCAATTCATAAAAGAAGTTATCTCAGGACACTTTTCAAATAG
>NW_023339663.1:51493-53528 GCF_004916995.1 Morone saxatilis
AGACAGTTTACCGACCTACGACAGACAGACAGACGCCACAAACAGACAGAAGAATTTCTACACATCAACCAGTTGTTAAATGCTCACACACACACACACACACACACACCCAACAACTGTGTTACTGACACTACACACTACTGAACACACTTCCTGCTGCAGGTGAGTGTCGTTGTGTATAACTGACACTGGGGTGTATAGAGTCACTGATACAAGTCAGAAATCAGTATTAACGTTACAGATGCGACTGCATCGGTACGCCGACACCTGAATGGATGTAAATTTACCCAACCGCTTGATGTCAGATAAAAAAAAATTATGAATTGTGGACTGAAACTTTGCTGCTAACAGTGTCTCCACTCTCCGGAAAGGTCAAAGGTCAACGCCAACGTTTCACCACAAGAGTGACAAAAGAACGCTAAACACAGCATGGCTCACCATCAAATCTAAAATCTAAAGTTTGGAAGACATTTGGATACTATAAGAAGGAAGGAAAGTTGGAGAAAAGTCAAAAACACCTGTTGAGACGGCACGGTAACACCTACACAGGAGACGAGGAGTCTTTGGATGCTAACACAGCTAGCACAAGCAAGAACACGCATTTTGCGTTCTAAATCCTTTCTAGCCACAACTGAGCTCCAACTGGGCGAGGTCGAAGGTAATCACTGAAGTCTGTCTGTCTGTTGGAAAAGCAACAAATACAATGACTATAATTCAGTCTTCAGTTTTTTCCTAAAAAGAAAAAGATACTTGGTATTTCATAAAATATATGTATTTGAAGGTGAACAATGTCACTTTTATAGAATTGTCTTACTTTATTTTAGAATGTAAAATGCATGTCTACATTTAACAAATGTAAAGAACTGCATTAGACTGTTCCAGATTAAAATGGCCCTGAATCGTAGCCCAGGTATCCGGATACTTATTGGATCCTCTCAGAAAGGCAGACGGACACCCCCAGTGTTTACCTCACAGTCACATGCAACTAACTGATGTTACATCACAGTGAGCAACTATCCAATCAGATCACAGCTTCTCACTGCAGGTTAAAGACACCTGGACCAGCAGCAACCAATGACAACACAGCAGGCTTCACACCTGGACACTTACCTGTACATCCCTGGGAGCCATGCTAACTAGAGAGAGAGAGAGAGAGAGAGACACATAGAGCCAGACAGACAGGGAGAGAGAGAGAGAGACAGGAAGAAAACATCAGAAACAGGAAATAAAGACAGAGGACAGACAGGCAGAGAGACAGACAGAGGAAGAAAAGGAGACAGTTTAGAAAGCAGACAGACAGATAGAGTGGAAACCACAGCTCCCAGTAACACTGCTGTCTGACTCCAGATCATCTATAATCTGATCTGATTGATTAACTGATCAGTTCCTCCACGCAGTATGCCAACTGATATCTTCATGTGCTCCAGATTAAATATCACCTCGTTATTTCCTTCATCAATATTTATATATGTGATCAATATGTTATTGATATTATTTATTTTTAACATGTCTGATCACAAACACACCAACACTGTCCATCACAGAACAAACATTCACTGTTTCCTGTTCTCTGACCAATCACATAGCTCCTCACCTGATGACCCAGAAGGGGGCGGGGCTCCAGCTCTCTGCCAGATGGTCGCCTCAGCCGCCAATCTCCTGATGTAAACCTCGTCAACGTCCAATAGGATGTTCTCTGGCTTAATGTCGGTGTGGATGATCTTACACTTAGTGTGGAGGTAGTCCAGACCCTGCAGCACCTGTAACAACACAGCCGAGTCACTCAGCGAGTCTGAGTCAACGAGTTTGAGTCAACAAGTCCGAGTCAACGAGTCCGAGTCACAGTGTCAGTGTGGATGATCTTAGATTTAGTGTTGAGGTAGTCCAGTCCCTGAAAAGTCAAGTACTTGTCAATACCTTGTCAAAAAGTGATATCAGGTTGCCCGTTTAGCTCAGTGGGTAGAGACATCCGAACCTGCGGCCCTTTGCTGCGTGTCTTCCCTTCTCTGCCCCCGTTTCCTGTCTATCTTTCAGC
>NW_023339663.1:53600-55146 GCF_004916995.1 Morone saxatilis
TCTTCAGCTGTCACTATCATAAAGGCAATAAAAGGCCCAAAAACTACTTAAAAAAAAAAAAATGATTTCATTGATGACGTTTACTTGTAGTTGTTAGCTAACTGCTGCTAACAGAATAGGAGCTCAAGGCACCACTAGCGTTTTTTTTTAATTTAAATGCTGCCTTAACTCAGTTTTACTCACCAGCCCAGCGTGGCAAAGGTTTCCATGACAATTCAATTCAATTTTATTCAATTCAAAAACAGAAGTTATCTCAGACACTTTCAAATAGAGCAGGTCTAGACCGACACTCCTTTTAACATTTACTAAGAGACCCCAACCCCAAGGTACCACCATCAGAGCAAGACCTTGGAGACAGTGGCAGGAAAACTGCCTTTAAAAGAGGCAGAAACCTACCCTTTGGCTCTAGGTGGGTGGGAGAGAGAGAGAGAGAAATAGAGAGAGAGAGACAGACAGACAGACAGAGGTGCACAGCAACAACAGTAGCAACAACTACACTTATAGTAGTGACTGATGATGACGACGACGACAACAACGATCATGGACAATGAGCAGTGATTATAGTAATAATAGTAACTGTAGTAATAATAATAGTAATAATAATAATAACAATAATATCAGTGATATTAACAACTGGACAACCTGCTGGTTATTTTCTAATTGGCGGTAACGTTCTAAAGCTCAAATAAACACCACCCTCCTGCAGGATGCAGTTAAATTTATTAAAGAAAAGTTGCTAACTAAGCTCTGCTCACGCGATGACCATGTGATTTCCTACATAATCTTCACAATAAATGTTCCAGGTTATTTTCTTATTTTAAAATCAGGACGGGTTTATGGGTAATCATCAGCAATAACAAACTTGTCTGAACCTGTAATGGAAAACACATTAATGTGGCTATGTAGTGTATATACAGTGTGTATATAGTGTGTATAGTGTGTATATAGTGTGTATACCCAATTTCCCTTTGAGGATTAATAAAGTCTATCTATCTATCTATATAGTGTGTGTATATAGTGTATATACAGTGTGTACAGTGTGTATACAGTGTATATAGTGTGTTACCTGTCTGATGATGGTCTTCACACAGACCAGAGGAAGTCCCATATAGTTTGACTTAATGATCCATTTTAACAGCTGATGACCTAAAACCTCCAAAACCATACAGACATCTGACAGAGGCTGAGGAAACTACTGACTGATAGACAGACAGAGACAGACAGGTACAGACTGGTACAGGTACAGACAGGTACAGACAGGTACAGACAGATACAGACAGGTAAAGACAGATACACACAGATACAGCCAGATACAGACAGATACAGGAACAGACAGGTACAGACAGGTACAGACAGGTACAGACAGGTACAGACAGGTACAGACAGGTACAGACAGGTAGAGATACAGACAGGTACAGGTACAGACATGTACAGACAGATACAGGTACAGACAGATACAGATACAGACAGGTACAGATACAGATACAGGTACAGATACAGGTACAGGTACAGGTACAGGTACAGACTGGTACTGAAGGATACGGAC
>NW_023339663.1:55246-61555 GCF_004916995.1 Morone saxatilis
GTCTAGACCGAACTCCTTACAACACTATTTGTATATCTGCATATCACTTCATGTTCAAAGTAGACCTGTGAGCAGGTCTATCAGGGTCCTAAACAAAGGGTTCAGCCTGGGTCGTCTCCTCCCTGCTGACCTTTGACCTGCACTCTGTCACATGTAGATCAGCTTCAGGTTCTGGTTCTGGTTCAGGTTCATTCAGTCGAGGCTTAATTTCCCTCCTGCACAAATCTTTCTTTCTTTTTGTTTCTGATTTTATTGAATTTTACAGATTTTGTTTATTTCTGAATTAACTTCCTGCTGTCCTATTATGAAATCTTATTGATTATTGATCAAAGACTCCTAATGATGAGTTTTGGTTTAGACGAGCACACTGTAGCCGACCCCCTCAGACTCCGATGACAACAGTATTGCTCGTATTGATGACACTATTGACAACAGTATTGATCTCTGTAGCTCAAAGTGAGTCGTCCTAAGATGACCTCTGACCTGTTTCTATGTTCATATAATAGTGCCTTGAAAATTACCCCTGACCCCGCCCCCTCCTGCCTGTCACAGTGACATCACCAGAGACAAAGTTTTTTGTACGTCTGTCTGTGTGGAATGTTTCTTCTTCTGTGAAAATAAAGATGAATTAAAGCTTGTCTCAGACGTTTCCTTTGATCCTAACCTGTGACCTTTGACCTCTTCACTCAGCCTGGATGAACAGGACAGGAGGATATGATGTCACAGTATAGTATATAGCGTGAGCGCTAATTGTAGTGTGATGTCAAAATGCAGTATGATGACATCACACAGGACACAGCAGCATCTTGAACAGTTTTAATATAAAAACGCACAGTCTCATTCTGAAGGTCAAAGGTCAGCTGCTTCAACAGTTCATACTGCTCTTCATCCTCCTCTTCACTTCTTCTTACGAACCACCGTCCACCCATCCTCTTCATCCTGAGGAGGAGGAGGATCTGTCCTGCTGACTGATGGACTGGAAGATTCACACTCCATCGCCTGAACACAAACACATCCATACTTCATCATCAGTAATATTACTGCGTACTTCATCATCATTAGTAATATTACTGCGTTCGTCTTCATCAGTAATATTACTACGTACTTCATCATCAGTAATATTACTGCGTACTTCATCATCAGCAGTAATATTACTGCGTACGTCTTCATCATCAGTAATATTACTACGTACTTCTTAATCAGCAGTAATAGTACTACGTACTTCATTAGTAGCTGTAATATAATATAGTAATGTAATATAATATCAGTCTAAATGAATTCTACTAGATCAATACCCAATTACTTGGATTAAATCACTGCTGTAAACTCCTATATATAATAATAATTCCTGCTTTTAGTTATTAAAAATGTCCTTTTCATTTGTGTGAAAGATGTATTATTGATTATTATTGACTGATTATTGATTATTATTGTAAGAAATGACAGACTGTAACACTGAGGGAGGAACTTATGATAAAAATATCTAATAAAGTATAAATTATATAATAAAGATTTTGAAATGGAACACA
This sequence comes from Morone saxatilis, assembly GCF_004916995.1. Lineage (NCBI taxonomy): Eukaryota > Metazoa > Chordata > Actinopteri > Moronidae > Morone > Morone saxatilis. The sequence goes on from NW_023339663.1 coordinate 56,776, forward strand.
CGTGACGCTCATCATCCTCACACAAAGTAAGTGACCACACTCACCGCCAACTCCCCTTCCCCAATTTCCCCAATTTCCCCCACAAATACTCTGTATTCAGAACCTCAATTACATAAAGGAACAGAAGTACGGGAAGTAAAAGTACTGGAAGTAAAAGTACTGGAAGTAAAAGTACTTGTATACCAGATATTACAGTTTACTACTTTATACTGGAGTATTATAATAATATAGTACTCAGTAGTACCACCAGTGGTCAGATCAAACTGACCAATCACAGCTCTGTATGTGAAACGTACCTGTGTGTCATCATCGCTGTCATCAGACTGTGTGGGTGGAGCTGTGACCTTTGCCCTCTGACTCGTCTTCTGTGTCAGAGTGCTGATGGTGTGTTTGAGCTGCTGCAGCGCCCCCTGCTGCCACTGACTGAACACCTGCAGCAAACTGACCGACACCTGGAGACACACACAGTGACATCACAGGGTACATGTGACATCACAGGGTACATGTGACATCACAGGGTACATGTGACATCACAGAGGACCTGTAGCCTCAGGGTTCCTCAGGGTTTTGTTCTGGGTTCCTCAGGGTTCCATTCTGGGCCCTATGTTCTCTATATCAACTACAGTTATGCAGACGACACTCGACTCGTTCTGTCTCTCTCCGATCTGAAACAGTACTCATCGGTCAACTGATCAATAATTCATATCAGCTCATGCCATTAATCAGATGTTATAGATTCACTCTGTATTGACTACTTACTCACTGGTTTCCTACTGGTTACTTAATGGTTTCCTACTGGTTTCCAACTGGTTTCTTACTTGTTACTGTAATAGCAATTTTTAAGAACCTATACAACCCCTTTGTTGTGGTTCTGGAGGCAGACACCCTCTCCACATTTAAGAGTAGGCTTAAGACGTTCCTCTTTGATAAAGCTTATAGTTAGGGCTGGATCAGGTGAGTCCTGAAACCATCTCTTAGTTATGCTGCTAATTAATGCTATAAGGAGTTTCGGTCTAAGACCTGCTGTATTTGAAAAGTGTCCTTTAGATAACTTCTGTTATGAATTGGCGCTATACAAATAAACATTGAACTGAATTTGACCTGGTCATAGTAAAACCATACGCAACTGTTAAAGAGGTTTTATATGGTAAATGGTAATGGATCTTACTGTATAAGCGGCCTTTCTAGTTTTCCGACCACTCAAAGCGGCTTTACACTACGTGCCACATTTCACCCTTTCACACACATATCACACAGCGATGGCAAAGGTCTGAGCACAGCCCTATTGGCATATAACCTTTACCCTGTTTCTACTAACTCTTATGTCCAAGTAAACAGCGGGATGTGAGGACTTCACTAAGAAAGCCATGGACATGATCATCTACCACAACTCAATCTGTTATTGATCGTGATTATTGATCAGTCTCGTTTTACTGTCCCAGAACTGAGGAATGTGTAACTGTGTTTAGAGTGACGCTCCAACAGGGATAAAACCATACTGCTTCTTACAATCTCGGCTCTTTCGGACTTTCACATACGAGAGTGTGTGACGGTTGCGTTGAGACTATTCATGGATGACTTGAATAAAACTTTACAGATAGACAAGATCATACTTTGTACACAACATATTCACATCTTAAGATAGCCAACATTAGCAAAACACTAGATAACTGATGATTGATGTAAATTAGCTATCTAGTTTTGCTAACATTAACTATCAGATGTAACTTGATGGTTAATGATTGATGTAGATTAGCTAGCTAGTTAGCTAGTGTTTTGCTTACATAAGCTAACTTAGGAAGAGACCATAAAAACAACTGAGACTGCATTTGCAATCTCAGCACGGTAGCTGAATGTTGGGCATTAGATATTGGTGATCTAATGTTACTTGATGCTGCAGTACCAGCAATTGTGTACGTGATGGATATCTCTTGATTACTGACACCACTGATCACAATAGTCACTCTTCCAATTAAATGATTATGTCAGAACTTCCTAAAAAAATGTTTCCATCTCACATTAAGCTCATTACCTCTTTTGTGAAATTGAGGAATTTTCTTTTTCTCAATCAACCTTTTCTAATGCGATATTTCAAAATGTGCATAAAAATACGCTGATTGAAACACAGCTACTGAAACATTTTATTTGTTGTTTACTTCTTATGACCTTCAGTCAGTAATCAACACAAAATAGGCATAAATATGAACAGAAGTCTGTTTTTGTCAATTATCATATTTTTTTCTAAACTGAAGAGATGAAACACACTTATTTTCTCCATGAATAAAAAATAATTTTGCCACTATCTGTTGCTGCTCAAAAGAGTACTTCAGTAATTCAACATTTCACTTCCATTAAGTTGGGGGACTCATGAAAGATTAACAAAAGAATGTTGAAAAGAATGTTGAAAAGCCAACACGTGCCAAAAGCTGCAGCTCTTCTAACGGCCACTTGAGGCTGGCTCCAGCAGTGAGTCAATTTCCATAAGGCCCCACATTAAAATGCCCAACTTTACAGCAGAAATAAACATGTTCCACAGCCTGCTACACAAAACGCTTTTGGTCTCTATAGCCAATGTCCATGTTCAACTGTAACTGACTACTAACACTGTTGAACTCTGCATTTGATGACCTTGGAATGAGAACAGGAAAAACTACGGTGGCGGCAAAACTCATGAAGAATGCAAAAGGCCCCATCTACAACCAGTGTTTGGTTTGCTCTTCAGGAACTTATGGGTGATTTTAGAGAGACTACTTACATACTTTGTACAGTCTATGGAGATATCCTGACTATTAGCCCCAGTAATATGGTTCAATTCCTAAAACTGCTGCATCCTAAATTTTCCATCAATTTGTTAGGCCCTCCTTGCCAATAAATGCCCACATAGTCAAGACTCTATAACCCCAGTTTGGATTGCAGACTCTGTTATTAATGTGTAGTCTCTGTGTAGTCCAAGCCAAGGAGTAATTTTTTCAAACTTTATACAACTGTTGTTTGCGCGGCTTTGGCTCAGAGGTAGAGCGGTTGGCGGTTCGATGCTCTTGCTAAATTGCTCCCCCCTATTGAACCAAAAATTGCTCCTGATCATCAATTGCTCCCAGTGTATGACTGTGCTTAGTTTCCGTTCAGGTGAGCAGTTGGCACCTTGCATGGCAGCCACTGCCATCAGTGTGTGAATGTGGTGTACAGCGCATTGAGTGGTCAAAAGACTAGAATGGCACTATATAAGTACAGTCCATTTGCCATTTACCATTTGTGACAGGCTGAGTAGTATCCTCTGAGTATGTAAAATTAGTAGAGTGCCCCTTTTAACACCATAAAACACCTGGCTATCAGTCAACATAGTCAACGTAGATAAGGGAGTAAAACTCTTCTGTTTTACTTTTAAAAACTCTTCTGGTGCAGTGAGGGGGGTGTGCAGAACATCACATCATTAGAAGATATGAAAAATATCATTGCATCATTAACTTTCAAAGAAAGCAACTTCAGTTCTTGTCCATGAGAAATCTTTCTATCCAGATTAGTTAGCTGCAGTGCAGATTTGTAAGCAGTTGGATATTGGCAACATAATAAACATTAAATGGGAGTTACATGGATCAATTTGCAAGGCGTAATTCACTTTAAGTAACTGTGCTGTTTGTCACTTTATGTTATGTGAGACAAGTGCAGCAAGTTGGACTGTGTTAGTGAATGAGACTATAAATATTCCTCTGAGCCTGATGGGGCTCTGGCTCAACAAGGCTGCAGCGGCTCCAGTTCAAGCTGCAGATCCTCTGGGTGAAAGCTGTAAACACAACTGAAGAATGCTGCTTGTTAAAACAATGTCACCCCGAGACCAGCTTTGCCTCCTTATTGATTCATTAATTTCAACACATTTTTCACACACTTTCTCACTCCAACATTCATTGTGGGGACTTGTAATATCAGAACTGACAGCTACGAATGAATTATACATGAACTTTGTGGCTGTAAGAGATTTGTTGAACATTTGTCATGTTATGGAATGCTGAAATGAAAAAAATGCATTTTGACGTGTCATGGTCTTAGACCCTTACAAACATATCAGAATCTAGCCATACACACCATAAAGCTAGTACATTTTCATAGATGTTTAGGGTTTCTTTACTTCCCAGATGGAATTCAGTATCATAATATTTCTGAATAATCAAATTGAGCGGTTTAATCCGACTGTCTTCCATACGGTGGCTTGAAAATTTACATGTAATTGTATGTAATATATTCTAGCCCAAATTGCAATATAAAAAGGTACAGGAAACATGACTTAGAATCACACTATTTCATAGAATTTTATGGGAATACATGTGATGTACTGTGCAAAACTTTTGAAGTTACACAAAAATGAAATAACATGGTTTACAAAGTGCTTTGACAGAACACAGCAAGAATACAATTTACAATTCCAAAGGACGATAATATAAATTGCATAAATATTGAAATAAACAGAGGTAATGATACAAATAATAAAGTAGGTGAAATAATTAGAGATGGAATAAAAAAAGTTAGGCGGAAAAAAAAGAAATGGAATAAATAAAATAAATAAAATAAGCAAATACCATCCAAAGGTTCTCAGAAGGCTGCGCTCTTAAAGTCCAATGTGTACTGTAACATTTAGGAGCCTGCCTTCTATATTGTTCTATGTTCTATATTTGCAAGTTAATTTACAATACTGGCAAGATCTTAATGTTGACACAGTAAATTCAGCATAATATACATTTCTACCAGTTCTACCAGTGCAACAGCAGAGTTATATCACCCTCTGCTG
>NW_023339663.1:61655-64711 GCF_004916995.1 Morone saxatilis
GGGGGGAAACATAAAGTCCTTTGAGTTTACGGATGACAGGTAGTCTTTGCTGGCTGAGATGATGTCAGTGGTGTGTTGGCTGAAACTAAGTTTATTGTCCAGTGTTACTCCAAGGTATTTAAAACTGCCAACCATTTCAACTGTTTTGTTACTGATAGTAATGGGGTGCTGTGGTGTCGGGGAAGCAATGATGAGTTCTTTGGGCCAGGTTTTTTGGGTACTGGGATGATGGTGGCAGTTTTCCAGAGGGTGGGTATTGTGGCTGTGCAGTAAGATTCACAGAAGAGTAAGTGGAGAATCGGGGCGAGTTCCAGGGCATAGCACTTCAGCACCCTAGCTGGGATGCCGTCAGGCCCTGGGGCTTTGCCTAGCTTGCATTGTCTGAGTTTATTTCTTACATCCTCCTCTAAAAAGGGGTCTGGCTCTGCAGGGTCTGGTTTAGGGAAATTTCTCAGCCATTCCTCACCCACTGCAGAGAAGTCCTGTTTGCCAAAGCGGGCAAAGAAGGTGTTCAGTTCAACTGCAAGGGATTCTAAATTGTTTATTGCACTGTGGTTGGGTTTAGTTTCACATCAGGTTAGAAATTTTACTTTCTGGAAAGCCTGTTTAGTGTTCATGCTGCTAAATTCATGTTCTAATTTGTTTTTGAATTCCAGTTTTGCTTTGAACACCTCATTTCTTATTTTCCGATTAGCCAATTTGAGGGCAGTCCAGTCTTTGAGGGGTAAAGGCTTTATGTTTTTCCTTCAGGCACTGTTTTATTTGGGAAGTGATCCAGGGTTTAGAGTTAGGATATCTTTACATTCATCTTCAGAGCAGATCTACAGGCTTGGAGCTAAAAAAAAGCTCTGCAGTGGTGGAGAAGTTGAGCTCAGAGAGATGTCTGTGGAGAGTGCACTGCTGGTTTCCCACTCTGGCAGGTGTTGGGTCAAAGAGGATGTTGGGTGATTTAACTGAACATTTATTGTGACGGGTCACTTCCTGTCACCTCATTGGTCACTTCCTGGGACCATAGCCTGAGACAACTTGATGGTGCGTGATGTCCATGTGACAAAACCAGTGGACATGCCATTATTCTCTCTCTTACCCTCTTACCTCTGCACTCTCTTGCTCACCTCACTCACCCACACTGGGTGACACAACATTTGTTTGGTACAGTTATTCTACTCACACAATGTTAAAGAATAGAAATAGTACTTATATTACAATAAGTAACACAATAAATAGAATAGAAATGTATGTATAGGTATATGCATATATGTAACCTAACCCTAAGTAAAAAAAGAGCCTATGTACCTTAAAGTAATGAAATACACACAGAATATATGCTAATATATACAAAGCAAATGTAAGTGTAAGTGTATTCCACAGTATGTACCGACAGAAATCAACTAGAAATGAGTTTTAAAGATTGTGGTGTTGCCGAAGTTATAGATTTTTACAAGAATGACAGTATAATCCAGAATGATCCTGTGTATTGCACCTTAATCAATTTATTGCACATTAACAACACCAATTTGATGACTGATGACTCAGAGTTTTGACTAACTGAGGGAGGAGTTGTACAGTGTGATGACAAACAAAGTTACCCACCACGGTCCTGTACTCAGTGGGGGGCTGTGAGGAGGAGAGGGAGGGAGTGGCAGTGGAGCAGGAGGTGTTTTGGGGCAGACAACGGATGAATTAGGGGGGGATGAGCAAGCGCCATCGTGTCAAATCTGTTGAAGAACAGATTAAGCTTGTTGGCCTTGTTGGCCTTGTCCAAACTTCTTCCTTCTTTCTCTTCTGCCAGGTCTAAAACCAGTGATGGTCTTCATCCCATCCCACACCTCCCTCAGGTTGTTCTGCTGCAGTTTCCACTCCAGCTTACTCCTGTATTTCACCTTAGCCTCATTGATCTTCACTCTCAGACCCCCCTGTATCATTCTTATCTCCTCCCAAGGATGTCCTTGATGTCCTTTGTTACCCAACAAAGTTACCCAAGTTACCCATTACTATGACGGCACTTGGGCATTGGGTCTGAAGTTGGGATATGGCGGTGTGAATGACATTGCATCCAATCCCTGTTGGCCCGAACAGTCTGAAAGCCGTAAATGGAGATGCTGTGGTCAGGTATGTCCTGGTATAGCCATGTCTCAGTGAAGCATATCAAGCTACACTACCAGAACCCCATGCTAACACTGTTAGCTCGTCCAACTTTACATCCCAGTGATCTCATGTTGCCCTTAATGAGTGAGGGGAGACATGGATGACATATCCTCTTCTTCAGTCTCTATTGTCTGGATCCCTCACTCTTCCCTCTCCGTTTCTTTCCTCCTCTGCATCCCCTGTGTGTCCATCTCCAAATTTGTGTAGGGATACTCGCTGATCTAGCCTCCATGCTGGCCGGCTTCAGTGCAGTCAGATGATCCCTGGTGTAGGCAAAGTTTTTTTTGTAGTTGCTGCGCAACAGTGTCTTGACTGAACAAAAGCAGTACTTTAACGGAAAAAAAACAAACCAAAACTCTCTCTACCAGCATTTTTAGAGAGGGTGCAGCTTAAATAAAGTACTGGTAAACCAAAAAATCAAACAAGTGAGATAAAACAAAGCTAAAGTTAGAAAAAGCAAGAAGACGACGGGAGCAACTGTAACAGGCAGCATGCACTCTCAGCGCATGCGCACTAAGTAATTACAGTTAATGTTACTGTACTGAGGTTTTATTCAGGTTATGTTGTCGTGATGTTGATCTGATTAACGTAGGTTACTGTAGTAACTGGTCTTTGAGACAGTGCTGAGGTGATAATTAATAATAAAAATAATAATACATTTTATTTATACAATGCTTTTCTAGGAATTTAAAGACACTTCACATAGGTAATGTTGGGTCTCAGTAAAACAGGTTTTTCTTAGATCAGAAGATTAAATCCAACATCTCAAATTTTAAATCCAAATTAAATCCAATATTGTTATCCTTAAGGTGAAAAATGTTTAAATCCAATAATATTATCCTCAGGGAGTCCAAAATTAGATCCAAGAAAAGATTCTAAGTCCCAAGCTAGGTTCAAGAAAAATTCTA
>NW_023339663.1:64887-65086 GCF_004916995.1 Morone saxatilis
AATGTTACAGGTCCTGCCCTCTTTCCAACTTTTTCTGACCCATGACAACTTTCTTCTATGCCACTGCAGACCCTTCTAGCTGGGAATGGTGTCTTAGCCTATGGTTCGCTCAGTCCCCACACACCTGCTTGTTCTGTAGGCCCTTATCTGCAATCCTCACAGGCCTCTTGGCCTTCCAGCTGGGAATGGTGTCTAGCCT
>NW_023339663.1:65186-66399 GCF_004916995.1 Morone saxatilis
TATGGAGTGTGGACTGGTAGCTGGAGAGGTGCCAGTTTCACCTCCTGTGCACTGCTGAGGTGTCCTTGAGCAAGGCACCTAACCCCTAACTGCTCCCCGGGTGCCGAGGCTGCCCACTGCTCCTAATGTATATAGTAATGTACGTATATTGGATGGGTCAAATGCAGAGGACAAATTTAATTTGATTTGATTTAATTCAAAACGCAAACATCTGCTGTTGATCTCTGCAGGTAAAAGAGCTCAAACTACCGAGTCCCTATCTGATACTTTTAGATAATACTTTTAGGTAATACAATGTGCAGTACACACTTTAAGTACATTAAAGTTATTCAAATAAATCCAATGTATATGCTTGATGATTAAATAGCTGTGCATTGCATCAAGAAATGCCTGCATCAAAGCTGTTCCTTGATGTTTTTTTAACACAAAGTCCACAGCGGGCGATGCTGATCCTGCTCTCTCACACACATACAGCAAAGAGTGGAGAGGCAGACAGACAGAGGTCACATGGCTGCACCAGGTATGAAAGAGTAAAAAAAGCTGGCATAAAACAATGGATCGGATCGGGTCAATAGCTGATAACGACCAGTTAAAAAATGCTTTGATCGAGACATCCCTTAAACACATAATTTTCAATATAGTAAACTAAACAGACTTGTGTGTTCTAACAGGATGTCAGCGAGGAGCTGGTCCTTCTATGTGGACCAAAACTCATTAGAATTTACTACAAAAGATGTGGTCAAATGCGTCTCAGACCACATTGGCAAGTAGTTTGAGCGATCAGTTCACAATGTGTCTCTGCGGTCGTTCATACTGTGCACTGAGTTCAGATCGCCTGAAACGCATTCAGACTGGATGGATGCTGTTGAGGACCTTTTTATAAAACACCTGAACTCCTTTTTTACAACAGTCAGTTACTCAGCTGCCTCTCTGCTGCTTCCACAGACCTCATTTCATTTCTGTGACTGAACGTGTGCTGTGAAACTATCATTCAGCTAATCGGAGAGAGGGGGTGGGACTGACCTCTCTCATTAAGGGACTATTGTTTGTTTTATAAATAACAGACTGCAGAATAAGAGATGATGATTGGCTGCAGTGAGTGATGGTCAGCAAAAAGCTCCATTGAGTTATTGACTTTGTGACATACTGTTGTTAGCCTCTCTCTCTCTCTCGCTCATGGTGGGAACTGTTGGGTAAATAATGTTATAAGGAG
>NW_023339663.1:66473-69024 GCF_004916995.1 Morone saxatilis
AATTAAACTGAATTGAATTGAATTGAATGTCACCTGGTAAAGGGTTAGAGAGACTTTTATTTTGTAGGGGAAGAGGTGATTGAAGGGTTAAAGTGTTTCAGTCATAACTGCAGATGCTGCAGATACACTTGCTCTGCGCCTCTGGTGTGTGTTGCATTTTAATGTGACACTGATTAAATTTGTCAGCAGAGAAAAAGAAGAGCAGCTGAGAGGAGAAGAAGAAGAACATGCCCCTCTTCTCATTTTGTCAGTTTCTACATCCTCGTCTCCTGTCCTAGTCTCCTGTCCTCGTCTCCTTTCCTCCTCTCCTGTCCTAGTCTCCTTTCCTCGTCTCCTCTCCTAGTCGCCTGTCATAACGTTGACAGCAGTGTGAACAGTGAAAGCAGTTGAAGTGTCAGGGCACCAGTGGGGTCGGTAGTTTTATTTATTGAAATTATTAAACCTTTATTTAACAAAAAAAACTCAATGAGATTAAGAATCTGCTGCTTTCTGGCCGACAGGCAGCAAAGTCACAGTTACAGACAAAAGAAAACACAGAATATGACACAAAATCTGAAATGGGATTATAAAACCATGAATAACATGTCTCACACAGCTCAAACCCATTTACAAGATTTAATTCTAAAACCAACATTAATATCACCTTAAAACAACACAGGAGCTATAAAACCACAACAATCCCTAATCTAGAACAACTTAATAAAGACACATTGAGTCTAAACACCTTAAAAACTTCAGCAGACAGAAAATGAAAAGAGCTGATGATCAGTTAGTTAAAAGACATTATGATCTACAAAAACTGAACCAGGAACTTAAGATCTTTATTTAAACTGAAAGATGAAATCACAAACAATAAATACAAACATATTATTGTTTGAATGAGAAACTGATAGACAATGTTCAGGGAGACAAAGAGCCCCACAGAACGTCTGTCCACAGTGATTTATTATATGATAGCTTACCTGAAAAGGAGAAACAGTGGAGACACCTGGGCACCCAGTTAGCTCAGTCGGTAGAGCTGGTGACCCATATATGGAGTTGCTGCAGTGGCCCAGGTTCGAATTCGACCTGCTGCCCTTTGTTGCGTGTCATCCCCTCTCTCTCTACCCACCTTTCCTGTCTATTTTTGGCTGTCTCTATCCAATAAAGGCATGAAAAGGCCAAAAAAATAACTTAAAAAAGAAAAAAAGAAAAACAGTGGAGACACCAGTGCCTGAAAAGTTAAAAAAGAGATTTTCAACCAGTAACACTTGGAGCAGTTGCACAGAAAGACGAAGCTTTCTCAAAACAGAAGCTGTGTGAATGTGTTTTTTCCTCTAGGATGCGGAAAGCTGACCCTGTGATCAATGTTCAGAACAAGCAAGAAATACAATCTGTAAAATGATGATGTCTTCCTGTAGGTGGAGCTTACTGGGAATGGGCGGGACTTCAAATACAGAGAGGCAAAGAGGCATGGCCTCTTGTTCTGAACAATCAACGGCACAGACGGGCATGGCTACAACCAGTCATCGGCCTGGAGAGAAAAATGTTTCCATCCGCAAAGGTACATTACATTCAACATTTACACAAAGTGCAAACAGAGCTCAATGTCATCCAAAACTGATCATTTCCGTTCCACCAGCTACTGCTCCCATGTTTCTGAGGACAACAGTCCATCCAGATTCACTGTTGTTATGGGGATGGACAGACCTCAGTCAGGGGCCTCACTCAGTCCCTGTTAAGGTTCAGGTGGTGCCTGATGTTCACTCCCTGTAAACCAGGTGAGCAGTGGCCCCTTCAACTGAGAGTCTGATGAGGAGATAGCATACCAGTGTTAGGATAGAGAGACAAGTCCATGCAGACAGACCAGTGGTGAGACAGCTGAACATGTTGATGTGAATACCTGTTTCTTGTGTGTTTGTGTGTCTCAGCAGTGTATATTTGGACCTGTTTCTGCCTCTCCACTTTGCATTGACAAGTGGCCTGTCTTACCTGTCCAGGTGAGTCTGTCAGTCTATCTGTCTGTCTGCCAATTTAACTTTCTTTAATAACTGTCTCCTTTCTTGCTTCAGGTGATGAAGGAAGTTCATCCCTCCTTCTTCTCTTCACGGTTTTCTTCCAGATTCACTCTACTGACCGACTACAGACACAGTAAGATCTGTCTTTCTGTCTCTCTGTCTGTCTGTGGCCGGTTGTAATGTTGTGTTTTTGCTAATGTTCAGAATCAGAATCAGATTTATTGCCAGGTAGGTTTTTACACATATGAGGAATTTGTCTTGGTGCAATGATGCATAAAATATACAGTCACACAAAATATACAAATCACACAAAAATCACACAAGAATAAAGTACTTTTAAAATATAAATAAACAAAGATAAAAAAATAACAAAACTGTACAAAAGAAGGGAGTGCATTAATGTAATGCATATATACAGGGTGGGTATAAGAGTCAGTGTCAGTGGGGGTCCGGGCCTTGTTAATGAGGCCAGCTGCAGACGGAAAGAAACAGTTTTTGTGGCGTGAGGTTTTGGTCCTGATGGACCGCAGCCTCCTGCCAGAGGCGTTTCAAAG
>NW_023339663.1:69124-71631 GCF_004916995.1 Morone saxatilis
GACGGCGGCAAGGAAAACTTCCTTTTGAGAGGCAGAAACCTAGGACAGACCCCCACTTTAGGTGGTATAGAGGGCAGTAAGGGGGGTCAGAGGGTTGATTTTATTCCCTCCAATAATACTGACCGTTAGTGTGATGTAATAAAATAAAGTTATTTGTGGTACAGGAAGAATTAAAAATATAGTTGTTTGTATTTCTTGTCTCAGATTGTTTTAGTTTGTTCTATTTTATCATGAGCACTAACTTGTATGAAACCGCTTTACCAATAATGTTTGATTGATTGATTGATTGGTTGGTTGGTCCAGCCAGGCACAAGGGACAGACAGACAGACAGACACACACACACACACACACACACACACAGACATCTTTTTTGTGCTCTGATTCTTTTTGAAGTCCAGTTCAGTCCAGTCTAACTTGGCTTAGTTTTCTTGTCAGTCTAGATTCAGTTCAGCAGGTCAAGATGACATCAATCCACTACAGTCCAGAATCCAGAATCCAGTCTGATGCTGCTGGTCCTCTTCCTGTCCTGGATAATCTATAAAACCACAAACAACAAGTGAGAACCACACAGACCCTCTGGTCCCATCTGGTCTCTGTGGTTCTGGTCCACAATAGAGGATCTGCTTGGTGTGGTGGAACAGAAGGTCCTGGAAGGCTCTTTTGAAGGTTCTGGAAGGTCTTGGATGAGTTCTACAAGGGTTCTAGATGGTTCTGGAAGGTAGAACAGTCTTCTCATCTCATCTTCCTCAGTCTGGCTCGGTTCTCTTTGTCCCGTTTCTTTAAGGAAGTGATGTAATGCTCAAAGAGAACTTCCTGTTCCTTCTTCCTGTTAAGGGCGGTAAACCGCTGATTGCCACGGTAACGAGCACAGAACTCCTTAAAGGTTGATCTGTGAAGAAAAACACAGTTTCTAGTTTCCTCCTTAACCACTGATGATAACAGATTTATTAATTATTCAAACTATTACAATTACTGATTAACAGTGAAACACCAGCTGGTTGATTTATTGAAGAACACTGCCCTTAATTTGTCTTCATCTTCACTGAGATTGGCTCAGCTGTTTCAGAGCAATGGGTCCAGTGATGTGATTGGCCGAAAGTATATGTATTAATCAATAATTCACCTCCAGGCTGCTGATGAACAACCTGGGTCTCAGAGACAAAAACCAACTGATCATAAAAACAAATAAACATCTCTTAATGAAACTAATAAACATCTATCACTAAAAATGAATAGTTCCAAATGGTCTATTAGGACAGTTTATTTCTCATTAAATTCACAGAAATAAGTTAACCCTGTAATGATTGAACAATGAAAACATTTCCAGAAAATTAAATTTTTTTGAAACTGGAGTGTTTATTGAACTTTCTGACAAATTATAAAAAAAGAAATGAAATATCAATTTGCATATATGAGTTCTAATTTATATAATTTTTGCTCCATCTGGTATTTTTGTGCAATTTACTGCTCACAGTTTGTTTATCTTAAACAAACAAAAATATATAAAACACAACATTTTTAACCCATTAAACTTTAAGTTTCCTTTAAAATTTTCCTCAAGTAATTTCAAACATACAAAAGAGCATTTTTCGATATTTCACAACAACGTCAGAGATTTGTATCTCTATCTGCTGAAATGAAGCTATCACACAGCAATTACAAACCCACCAGTGGAACTGGCATGTTGGAAGAGGAACTTTTTACTTAGTTTGGTTCATTTTATGGTTCACAACCTCTTTATTTAAAAAAATATATATATCACACTTATGATGTAGAGTTCTCAAAAACTCATGTATCAAATATGATACACTTTGCATTACAGGGTTAAGGAATCAGCGGGAAGAAGAATTTGGGATGCGGATTCAGTCATTAAGTTCAAGGTCTTGCATCACCTTCGCTGGTCTAAAACTAAACTTGCTAAGTCCACGTCCAGTGTCGATCATACATGTGACCAATGCAAACAAGCACCAGCCACCCTTTCGCATATGTTTTGATCTTTTTTAAAACGAAATAATCTCTGGCAATTAATATTTAAAGCCTTATTAGATGTTTTGGAAGTACCCATAGAACCCATTATTGTTATTGCAATATTTGGAGCAGCTCCACAAGATATGCATCTCTGTCGTCAAGCAATAAGAGGGTTTGCTCAGAAATGTAATGCTATGTGGCAACAATGTATTACATTTTAGTATTACAATTGTATATTTTTTAAATACTCTACTGTTTTATTTATTATTATAGCGTTCACTTATTGTACTTAATTTTGTGATCATTATTTTCCTTTCTGTGTCTTATTTACAATTTTTTCATATACACATGTAACTCCTTATAAAATTGTTACGTTTGATTACTAACGGTACAGTAATATTTTAATAGGGATGGGGCTCTGTTGGAGCAGGAAGATGGTGGTGGTGCGCTCGATGTCATCAGTGTGTAAATGTGAATCAATGAGTTAGTTTCTGTTTGCTGGTCTTTGGCATCACTGTGTGAATATGTGTGAAAGGGT
>NW_023339663.1:71711-75786 GCF_004916995.1 Morone saxatilis
TAGAAAGGCACTGTACAAGTACAGTCCATCTACCATTTACCATTTACTTTATTCTCTGTTGGAGCAGGAAGGTGCAGTGGCGGTAGGTGTGTAGTTCACTAATCAGAAGGTGGGTGATTCGATCCCTGGCACCTCTTATTGCATGTTGTAGCGTCCTTGAGCAAGATACTGAACCCCAAATTGAATGCTTAGTTTCTGTTCTGATGAGCAGTTGGCACCTTGCATGGCAGCCATCAGTGTATGAACGTAACTGGATGGGTGAATGTGGCATGTAGTGTACAATGCTTTGAGTGGTCGGAAGACTAGAAAGGTGCTATACATGTACAGTCCATTTACCATTTACATTTGGTGGTCTGAGTGACTGTCACCAATTTGGTGCCATTTGGCCAATAGATGGTGCTATAGCAGCATCACTTGGCAACTGTGTTACTGAGGACCAATGGGAGAGCATCGCCAAGTGTGAAGTCAACCGGATGAGAGGTTCTCGAGAACGATGAATCCGTGGATGCTAACACAGCTAGCACAAGCAACGACATGCAAGATATTAAACACTTTCCAGACACAACGTAGCTCCAACTGGGCGAGGTCTAAGGTAATCACTGCAGAACGTCTGTCTGTCTGTCTGTTGGAAAATCAACAAACACAATGACTGTAACTCTGGAATTAGATTTTTCCCATAAAGAAACAAATACTTGGGATTCACTGGTATTTTATAAAATATATGTATTTGAAGGTAAACAATGTCACTTTTATTGACTTATTTTAATTTAGAATGTAAAATAAATGTCTAGATTGAACCAATGTTAAGAACTGTATCAGATCATATCTCATTGGTCAAGATTAAAATGTCCCTGAATGGTATCGTAGCCCAGGTATCTGGATACGTATCAGATCCTCTTAGAGGTGGACACCCATACTGCAGTCTGAAAATAAGATGAACTCAGTATTTTTGTTCTATCTGAATAACCAGAGAGCGTCAGCTGTGATCTGACAGATAAACACCACACTGCTCCAGGTGAGGAGGAGCTGTACTCTGGTCAGATTTCATAGAAACACAGTGGAATAATTAATGAGTTACCTGCTAGTGATCTTTGCCTCCTCCAGCAGCTGTTTGAACTCTTCTCTGGCTTTCTGCAGTTTACTCTTCTTCTCTTTGTACTCGTCCTTCACCCTGCTCTTCACAAACTGATCAAACACCTGTACGCACACACACAAACACAGATGTCACTAAGACAACAGTGTGAATGAATCTCAAACTGTTTGTTGTTTGTTGTGTATTTAAACCTGTTTCCTCTGATCTGAGGTCAGCAGAAGGTATCGAGGGTCAAACACCATCTTATGGAGTTCCTTCTCCCAGGTGGAGAATGCCGACACCTTGGGACGGATACAGATCAATATATTTATTTACCTTTGTCTGTCAATAACCGTCTTTTACAGTTCACTGAGTGAAAATATACACAGTTGTATATAACAAACAAAGCACTCTGAGCAGCTCATAAGACTTTTCCTTCAGTATGATTGTTGTTGTCTGTTTCCATGGTTACAGTGTGAACATAAAGTACTGTCCATGATACAGATGTAACAAACTACATTTACAGTATTTTATTTCTTATTATGTATTGATATATTTTTAATTAAATAGTTATTAGACCTCTGTAATGTCCTTCAATCTGTGCCTTCTTGTTTTGATCAACTTTTCTCCCTTCTTCTGAACACACCATGGATTCAGGAAAACAACAACAAAATAAACATCAAAATAATGAGACAATGGGCAGTAAGCTACAGTACAATATTCATTATCATCAGTATGTGTTGGCACTGATATTATAACAATAAGTAATTATTGTTACTCTCAAAATACCCTAAGTGCACAGATTTATATTAAAGACTGAATGACCCCGGACTCCCCATCAGGTCTCAGACACATGACTTCACAACCCCCCCACACCCCTATATATATATACATACATATGTATATATATGTTTATATACTCATGTATAATACATATATGTGTATTACCCCTCTCTCAAGCATCATTTCTCTAAAATGAGCGACACGGAGCTCCAGTGGGAGGAGTTTAACTTCTCCTGGATGAGAGACGAGAGACATTGGTTCCTCTATTCTAGAGAGAGAGAGAGAGAGAGAGAGAGAAAGTCAACATGTAACCAATCACAACATGGATGATGACATCACAATATTTTACATAAAAAACAATAATAAACTAAAACAAACAAACACTTTTGACCTTTAACATCTATGCTGCTCTCTGATTGGCTCCGTCTGACTCACCTGTTCCTTTTGAAGTTGTGTTCATGTTCATCCTCTTTATTGTTACTGTGGCAACCAGATGATTGACAGCCGGAGCTGCTGTCTGTCAGAAAGAGATTCAACAGACAGGTGAAACAACAGATAGGTAAGGTGACAGACAGGTGAAGAGACAGACAGGTGAGATAATAGGTGAGATGACAGACAGGTGAGATGACAGACTATTGACAGTGTATATAGTGTCTTAAACCTGCATTCTATGTAAAGTCCAGCAGGGGGAGCTCCACTGGCTGCAATATAAACTGATACGATTCAGTCGAATAGAGAATTAGTCCACTTCTCTATTTATTTCTGAGTTCAGTAAACAGTTTCCTGATGAGTTTCTGGTCTCAGTCTTCTTTCCCGATAACAGCCCATTGATGTTCATCTTAGGTACTGATGTCCCATTAGACGTCAAACAGACCCATGCCAACGCCAGGTCATGCCTTTAGGCGCGCGCTACCTTCGTGCATTGCACACGCTCCAACGTTCTCAGTGAAATCTCCGAAGCCTCAACACACCAACACCCGGATCAAGCACTAGTCTCAGTCCGATGGGTGACATCACAGACCAGGTTAATTGTCCAGACAGGGTGACACGGACACACGTGACAGATGGACAGACAGCCAGATTGTCCTCTTCCTCTTGTGGGGTGGCGTCTCTGGATGCCTGACTGTCCGACCAAGTCAGCTCTCCTGGTCCTCTCCAGACAGACACGCTGCTGATCTGCTCAACGGATGCAACAGAAAAGGAACAAAGACCTGGTCGTCTAGCTCCAGACACCCACTGAGCACCACACACGACACACAGCCACCAACCACACACACACCACACACAGTCTCGCAACAGTTCTGCTGAACCCTGTAAGTACAGATTTCTGACAGTTGACCCAGTACGGCTGTTATCACCACAGAGTCCAACAACAGCGTCCCAGCAGCGGCGGTTCATCTGTGACACCATCTCGACTCTCGCATTTACCATTCAAATGGACCAATACAGGGCTGCAGGTTATACATCAATCACATCAGCGATAGCCGACGCACACTGTAGCTTGGGCAACTCATCGCTGCCATGCACTCAACTAATACGACGTCCATCAACTGCGCCATACGCCGCAGTGTAAAGCAACACTCCTCCAGCTGGCACACACCCACGTATATCTCGCTCCAGGTGTTGCCAGATCTGTTACCGTGGTAACCAGACACGGTTACAACGACAGAGCGACACTGGTGACCTCCTGAAAACTACAAAACGCGTCATCTAGTCGTTGCATTACATTCTTCAGAACAGATAAATACCAATACCATAATGATAATATCAAGCATCAATATACAGTACAATCATAATCAAATATAAATACAACTATAAATATATATATATGATATAAGCAATCACCAAGATAAATCATACAGTAATCGTCAGAGTAAGGGCATAATGCCCGATTGAGTATCTATCAGTTATTATTGTTTGCCACAGCCGTCGAGCCCGCGAAGCTCCTGCGAAGGCGCATGTATCCCGGCACAGACAGCGCACAGACAGACAGACACGCACCAGGACCACTTTGTTGGGTCAGACCCACTCAGTGGTCGTCAGCGGTGCAACAGCTGGCAGGAACATTAGAGTCCGAGAAAAACAGTGAAGAAACATTGTCTATGCATGGTGTGGTGTGCGCTGGATCGAGACAAAAGCAAGCCAAAAAAAAAAAGGTTCGTACCAATGCGCGAACCCCTGGACTGCGGAGTGGACAGGAGACAGGACGTTGTTCTTTTC
>NW_023339663.1:75886-79440 GCF_004916995.1 Morone saxatilis
CTGAGTGGGGAAAATCTATTAGAAACAGTTCTTAACATTTGTTTAATGTAGACATTTATTTTACATTCTACATTAAAATAATTCTATAAAAGTGACATTGTTTACCTTTAAATACATATACTCTCCTGAACAAAATCTTAAGACCGGGAGAAAAATTGCAAGTATTCGCATTTTGCGTTGGTGGAACATAACCAGGCTGTAAGTAGAGTTTCAAAGTGCAAAAAAATAGAGTAGGCAATTTATTGAAAGCTGCATTTAAACTCGAACAGTGTTTTTTGCGAGTCATGGTGCACTAATTTTACTCTTGTTGCTCTTATGGTGTTGACCTTTGACCTTTCACAAGAATGGACATGCTGTTAGCAGCAAACCTTCAGTCAACAGACTCATAACTTTGGAATTGGACCAGCAGGTGGGTTGCGTCTTTTGTCCCCAGTAAATATTGCTCCTGTTTCAGGGACCAGCTGTGTATTAAAGTTCAATAAATGGTAGTAGAATAATTTTAATAATTCAAGGTCAACTTACAGGCTTCATCTGCAGCCTGTGGCTCAGTGGTTTTGTTTTTTTAATGTGTGGAAAGCTGAAGAAACATTTTTAGGACTCCTGACCTTAATCCATCTCTAGACTTAAAGCACTGAATCTTTCTTTGGCTCACCAGGTGAATCCTGGTTGTGGGGGGAAGTAAACAAGCCTTCGTCACTGAGGAGGCCACTCACTTGTGAACCTGCAGATAACACTGTGATTTATGTAAGGGAGTCACTTTTAGTCCCTACAGGATTTCTTTAGATTTTTTGGGGGATTATTGTGGCCAAATGTTTCACAGCTGCTTTTTTCTAAAAAAAAAAGTAATGCATGTTTATATGTTTTCAGGCATTTTTTCACAATAACATTGCCGGATAAAGTAAGAACAACTGTTGTTTTTTTAATAATTCATGAAAAATCGAAGACAACTTGTTCAAGTAAGATTAAAATATCTGGCAGTTTTGTGATGTGTGGATCAGTGTTTTGTTCTGGGGACAGCTATGATTGGTCAAATTTGCAGAAAAGTTGTGGTGATTGGACAAAATTGCAAGTGCAGGATTCACAGGAACTGGTTGAATCTGTGTACTGAGATCGCTGCTTCCTAGACTGAGAAATCTGTCCAGCAGATCCAAACAGTTCTCAACTAGGGGGTCGCCAGAAAAGTGAGGAATATTATAGTTTCACTTTTTTATTAGTTATATTTATCCCAATGAGACAATATATAGCTGTTTGTTCACCTGTTGCCTCAATTCAACACCAAAAAGGTTGAGAATGTTTGCTGTAGAACCTGTTTTATGTTGAAAATGTGGTAATCAAATGAAATTAAATGTGTTTCAATAACTGACTGGGGCTCACTAAACGTTCACATTCAAACTAGACAGAACACTAGTACGCAATCATGAATGTAGCTGATTGTGTTAACTAGTTTTCAGCTCCACTCTGATGCAGTGATGGACGAAAAACACATATCATACACTAGATTCATCCATCAACAAAACAGAACATGTTGCTTATTCAGTAATACTATCACTAATTTCACATACATCTGTTTAAAGCTGCTCATCACGATTAACATCAAATATCTTTCTTTAAATATGGCTAGGTGTTCCTCAGGGCTCCAGACTGGGACCTGCTCTATTTACATCCATTATCTGACACTCCTGTATTTTTCTGGGGATTCATGGAGTAAAATGACATAATTCCAAGTTCATATTTAAGAACACATATTGGAGATGTAAATAAAGTGAATGACTCTGAAGGTTGCGAGGGATCATGGCGTTTCCTCTGGTTTTCTCAGTGTCTTTACATCAGCTTTACAGAAAGAACGTCTGAGCGCAGAAACTTAACTTTCAAACAAACACTGTATTTCCTCCAATACAAATGACTAACTGAATTTATAGGCTGGATTTCATTAATTCCACACACACCACCAATTTAACACAGAGTTTATAATCCACTAAAGCTATTAACAGACTCCAGCTCAGTTTGACTCTAACAGGTTGAACTAAAGTTTTACTTTCTGATGACCAAAAAGCTTCACATGTGGTGTTTTGCTGTGAATTAAATGAGCTCATAAGATTTATTTTTAATGGAATTTGACATCAACAATGAGTCCAGAGGGGATTTGGGGGGACCACAACAACAACAGGAGGTGTATCTTTAATAGCGCGCTCCCACGAGACAACACGACTGGTTTGTTCAGAGGGCTAGTGTTTAACACAGGGGGGGCCTCATTTATAAAGCAGATCAGTTTTGATGTATCAATAAAACCCTACTTTGGCATGGGAATGAAACAAACTTCACATCAGGGATTTTCCTGCTGGTTGTGTAGGGGTACTGCAGATTGGAACGCCTATTGCTTTAACTTTAATGTGACAGGAATCTTCGGGGGCCTATTTATACTTATAGTAGTATAGTAGTTACATTAATAGCTATATGTAGGCACTATTATTTCACTATATCGCTCAGGTTATTGGAAATTGCAACCATTTACAATTAGCTGATAATGATCCTGATCAGCCCGCATCAGTAATCAATACTCACATCATTAAAGTATTAATCAAACTAATACCGTCAGACAACCTTATCAAGACTTTAGCAGTTAGCTAGTGTTTCTGTAGTGGAGACAGAAACGTTAACAATGATCCATATTTTAGCAGTTTGAATCCAACTAAAACTCCTGCCCAAACTCCCTTTAAGAAAATCACATTTTAACAATTCCCTACACGTGTTCGTAACAAACATGTAAAGCTCTAGAAACACGAGCTAAGGCCGTCATATGTCCACAGTCTGACTGTCAATAAGATATTGAATCGTATTTAAAAAACTGCTGGCGAAAGATAAACGTAAATATAATAAAATAGTTATTCACCCGTCGGCGGTAATGACACCCGATTAACGCCAATCGGTAGGTCACGAAAGGTTAATGTGAAGTCGGATGTGTAATTTATTGGCCAGGAGAAAAGCTGCTGTCTTACACACTTTATGCGCTTTCACTAAGTACAGTCACCCACACCCAAAACCCCATAGAGACTGTGTCTGTCCCCCGACCACCTAATTATTTAAAGAAATAAAAACAAGAGGAGATAAACATAAAAACCTAATAAAAATTAAAACCAACTCCTCAGTAAACAATAAAAAAATAAAAGAATGAAATGGTGGATGTTAAATATCAGGTTCTGTCCTCCCTAAAGCTGTTTTAATTAATGAATTTTCTGAAAATCTATTGAAACAGTTTTTAACATTTGTTAAATGTAGAACATTTATTTTACATTCTACCATTAAAATAATTTAATATATATAATTATAATAAATAAAAGTGACATTGTTTACCTTTAAATACATAGTACACTCCTGAAACAAAATCTTAAGACCGGAAGAAAAAAGTATTTCGCATTTTGCCGTTGGTGGAACATTACCAGCTTGTAAGTAAAGTTTTCAAAGTGCAAAAAAAAAGAAACAGGAGCAAGAGACAAAAAAAGAGCAAGGCAATTTATTGAAAACTGCATTTAAACTCCAAACAGGCTTTGTTCATC
>NW_023339663.1:79465-92768 GCF_004916995.1 Morone saxatilis
CGGTCTAGATCTGCTCTATTTGAAAAAGTGTCCTGAGATAACTTCTGTTATGAATTGGCGCTATACAAATAAAATTGAATTGAATTGAATTAAACTGTATCAGATTGTTCCAGATTAAAATGTGCCTGGATCGTAGTGAACAGATTGTTTGTATAAAATGAGCTATAGTGATCTCATAATCATCTGGGTACTTTACTTCTTCAGGTCACCTGTGAGCTCTTCATTTTTAAAGGTTAGGTTGTTTACTGCAGAGAGAGAGCTTTGTGTTCACTTACAGGAACCAGTTTTGGATAATCGGCTGTGAAAACAAGAGTTCCTAAACAGAGATTAAAGGCTGAGGACAACATGGCCATTACATAAAGAGCTGCTGGCCGTGTTCTGGCTGCGTGTTGTTGTTGTTTTGATGGAGGTGTAAATACTACTTCTCATGGTTACTATTCCAAACGTAATGTTCCTGATGGGGAGGTAGTAGGTGAGCCGATAAGCAGATTTGCAGTAGTAGCTTGTTGCAACAAACAGGGGTGGAGTGTACCAAGATAGTAGACAGCTTTAGCATGATTGAGCAGAACCTCTTCCAAAAAACTGGCTGACCTAAACCCAAAAACAGATAAACCCACCGTGTTACACAGCTGGAAACACGCTTCATTTATCAGTAAAGTTCCTCATCAGACTGCTGCTGGGTAATAACAGAGCAGACTGTCTGCACCGCCTGCAGCTTCACAAACACAAACGTCTGCTGCTGCAGGACGGGACGTTCTGTCCACACTGCGGTCTCTGATCACAACTGATGTATCAGTTACTATAGAAGCACATTGTGCTAACATGATAACATACGTCTGGCTGCAGAGAGAGGATGACACACTTCCACCAACGTTCACATTTGTTTGATGAAATCAGTATTAGGGCCACATATGAAAAGCATATTTGAGCTCTGAGTTTGAAGCCCATCATTATTGCATCCGTCCCTTCTAAAGCCCAGAAAAGTGTCAGTGCTGTGAACTGGTTGTCTCAGCTCGAGCCGGCTGATGTGTGCGCCTCAGTGTGTCACATCTGCAGTGGCTGCTTTCAGAACGTAAGGCATGCCACCTGTTTCAACAGCCAGTTGCAAAGTCATCTGGTCGTATGGCAGTAACAGAAGAAAGAGAGGATCATTATCAGTTTGTTTGACACAAACCTTTATATTATTAGAACTGCTTTTTATTAGGAGTTTTCATCTATTGAATCAATAAAATGCAGCTAAATACAGTAACTCACTATCACTCTCCGCATTTTATATTTTAGGACACTACACATTATATCCTGCTACAAAAAAACCCGTAAAGCTGTCAGTTAGAACAGAAGTACAGAGAACCCTGAACTGGGCTAAAGACGATTTGAACATATCCAGATACCTGGGCTCCGATACGATTCAGGGACATTTTAATCTGGAACAATCTGATACAGTTCTTAACATTTGTTTAATGTAGACATTTATTTTACATTCTACATTAAAATAATCCTATAAAAGTGACATTGTTTACCTTTAAATACATATATTTGATAAAACACCAGGGTATTTTTGTCTTCATGAGACAAAACTGAAGAGAAATGTCTGATTTCAGAGTTACAGTAATTGTGTTAGTTGTTTTTCAAACAGACAGACAGAAAGACATTCTGCAGTGATGACCTTCGACCTTGTCCAGTTGGAGCTACGTTGTGTCTGGAAAGTGTTTAATACCTTACGTGTTGTTGCTTGTGCTAGCTGTGTTAGCATCCACAGACTCCTCGTCACCTGCACAGGTGTCACCATGCTGTCTCACCAGGTGAGTGTTAAGATCTGTCGTGCTACCGCTGGACTTAATATCTGTCTGACAGATCTTACAGATGGACAGACTTTTGTCTGTCCATCTGTCTTTTTAGAGTTTATAGTGCACAGTAAATGGCTTGCACTCTTGTGGTGAGACCCTGGCGATTACCTTCGACCTTTGACGAGAGCGGAGACGCTGTTAGCAACAAAGCTTCAGTCAACAGATTCATAACTTTAGAATCGGTCCATCGCTGGTTCATGGTACATTTAGATCCATCCAGGGGCCCACGTACCGATAGAGTCCCATCTATAATGTTAAAACTGATTTCTGACTTATATCCATAAATCTTTATACCACAAATATTATGTAACTTTCTACCTTAAAATAGCAGAATCCTGTTGATGGTCCGCTGACTGTAATGAGGTAAATGGCCCTCTGTACTTTGCTTTACGGCACTACATCACACACCACCGAACATCAGTGATTCTGGTGAAACTGGATGATATTTTCTGCTCAGCTTAAACTCTGTGATTAACAGCACTGGTTCCCAACCTTTTTCCTTAAGAGACCCTTTCTATCATTTAGTAAACTGACACAGTGACATATTTTATGGATATCATTATTCATATTATATTATAAACTGTACAATGAACCCAAACGGCAAACTCAAAAACTGAAAGACGTTTGTATAAAACAAGTTTTAGTGTTTAGGGAACTTTTCATACAAGTCTCTGTCTGTGTCATTTTTACCCATCATACAGACTTAATAGGCTTCTTTTTTTAACAAATTCAGTGTTTCCTTCTCCCTGGTGCTTGACCATTGTTATACTAGACAATTTACTTGACATTTACATTTATTCACAGAAATAAACCAAATGCTGAGATATAGGCCTACTGTGTATAGTTTTCTAGCATACATTGAAATCAAGATCCCATTAAGCTTTGGGGACCCCTAGTGGGGGTCCCAACCCCCAGGTAGGGAGCCACTGTTGTAGCAAATGTAGCTGCCTTTAGCTGGCCAGTTTAGCTGGCAGGTTGGTGTTTACACTGGTAGCACAGGAGCTTTAGACTGTGGGCGGAGGTCGATTTTAGGCAATGTAACGGGCTGGGCTCAGCAGCTTCTGCGGACTGGCTATTAGTTGTTGGACTAATCATTCATTCATCATCATCAATAGTGGCTGCTGTTGTGTTGATCATAAGTAATGTAATCAGAACAATATGCAGCTGTCCATATTAACCACAGTGGGACTGAAATAATACCAGATCTTACAGAGTGCTGGTTTATAGTCAGAACTCAAGTAATCGTCTTTCATAAGAAAAACTAGAGATTTTACATTAGAGGGAACTCATTTCTGAAGTATTGGTGAAGTAATTGTGTTGTATTCTAGACATTACGGTAATGATGATAATCAAATCAGTGGGAACATGCTGCTTTTCTCTCCGTAATTACTCAGATTGAATGTGACCAAAGTGTTTGAGTTGCCAGGAAGGATGGGATTATACTGTGTGTGTGTGAACAGAAACACCGTGTCCTCCTGACCCGACCAATCAGCACGGATTAGACAGAACTGAATGGGAGGTCTGGTGGACCCTCCTCACCTCCTTCTAAGGCAGCAGTCATATATAATCTCTCTAACAATCTATCTTTACCACCGCAACATTTAGAAACATAATACCTATAAATTTAAACACAGAATGTGAAGGCAACTGCATGTATCTGATATCATACACATATACTGAGTGTGAAAAGCAGGAGAGAGACACAACACATCCTGAACCTCCACTGATAAAGATCTGTCAGATCCACAGGTTCAATATCAGCTGATGTCAATTTCAGTCTGTGACATTAAGGTGAGTTCTGTACGTTCCACCTTGAAAAGTGAAGTCTGAAAAGTTTAAAGGTCAAACACAGAGAAGCTGAATGCGACCCTGAACATCTCAGCTGCTGTGAGAATGTCCGATAAGACAGATAAAACTTTATAGTTTCATTTTGCAGCTCGTAGAACATCCTGATTATGATTTATTCACACTTTTACATTCATCTGGGCCATCGTCCAGGACCAGAGACCCACATTAAGTCATATTCTCTTCTTTCGCTCAGTGTTAGCTCTTATATTGATCAGTCATGTGAATTATTGATTGCCACTAAATATACAGATAAAAAATAAAGCTAAATAATGAAACAACAATGGGTTAAAAGGTTAAATCTCTATTTTTCATTGTAAGGAAACAAACAAAAAACTGAAGTCTAAAAACAACAGTTGATCCTTCCTAAGCCCTGCCCCTTCTTGCTCTGTGCTCCAATCACAGTTGAGGAAACCTTACTCAACTTTCTCCTTTCCTATTCTTAGATATGCTACACACTAAGCTAGTCTATGTTAAAAAGAGAACCACATTTTGAAGATGGTTAAAAGATAAAAGACATTTATATAGTTACATCTTAAGTCTCTCTCTGTCTGTTTTGCTACATTGTCATTGATTTAGATAAGTTAGCTAATTAAATGCTACCAGTAACTTCCTGCAGGAACCCTTCGCCAGAAAGCAAATAAGCGTATTTCCAAAATAATTAACTTTAAACTTTAAAGTGCCGAATGTAGAAATCCAGAATGCCTTCATTCTCTGTTCATATATGAATGTGATTTATGTTTGTCTGTCTGTACAGAAACAAAGTGCAGCTCCACCAAGGTGACCTGGCAGCCTTGTACCAGCATCCTCAGGCCTCTGCGTGCCGTCTGGTATCTGATGGTCAAGTTCCCGCGGGGAGTGTTTCCTCTTTAATCTGCAGGTTGTGAGGTTGTGGTCGGTAAAGCTGATCCAGGACACGTGAGGAGCGTCTCCTCTTGTCTGCGTGGCACGTGAAGCTTGTCGAACGGTGCTCAGATTAAGGGAAAGGGGTTAGAGCAGCTCAGCAGGTGTGTTCCCAGCAGCAGGTAAATGTGTCAGACAGGTGACAAAACTCACTGTGTGCCGCTGACCTGATCCTGATCGCTGCACGTCAAAGTCACAGAGGAGAAGTCAGATAGCAAAACAACACGGTGACCAGCTGCAGAGTCCGTTTGACTGTGTGTGAACATCAAGGTCTGAATATTCTAACAGATACATGTAAATGCAGTTGCTGCACTAGTGATGATCCACGTGGTCAATGATATTAGATTCTTCCTCTGTTTGTAGACAAAGATGTTGGAAAGTATTTTCCTTTGTTCGAAGAAGCCTGAGCTCACTTGGACATTGATTTCAAACTGGTTTTGATGGAAAATCTTTACTCTGCTTAGAGATGTGAGAAAGATCTCCAGTTATACTGACCTTCCCTCCTACCATCAAAAACACATACATAGGTAGTTCTGTGAGAACTGGAGCAGGTCCCCACAGCTCTAACTCTTAGTATAGGTCAAACTCAGAGAACAAATTTTCCTGCGGGGATCAATACATTAACATTTGTTAGATTTGGTCCTGTTGTGAGCTAGGGTTAACATTTTCCAACCATGCCGGAGATTAGCGGTGCTGAGTACCATAACCTCTCACAGCTATAATAAACAAAATAAACTTACCAAATATCAAGAAAGGAAATATTCGAACAACTATTTTCCTCATTGAACAGAAAAGTACAACGAAATACTTTCTGAATTTAACAAAGGTTAGCTTAATTTCCTTGTTTACTCATTGTAAAACACAACTCTGGTGCCTAACCGTCAAATCGAGTGCCGGACCATCCCTGCATTGTCTTCGTCATCGCCAGTGTCAGAGTTCTGGTCGGTGCCGCTGTAAGTCTACTCGTTGCTGTATTCACTGTCTTCAGACTGAAATAAACCTTTTAATTCCGTTAGATGTGAAAGTGTGTGAACTGCGTGTCTTCCTGAGGAGCTGTTGTGAGCAACACTGTTCTGAGTACTGAAGGCAGATTAATTCCTGTTCGGTCTCGGTCATTTCCTGTGAGTATTGTAACCCATTTCAGTGGCGGTGTATCTGATGTTGGAGTTCTGCCATTATCAACATGTCACTTTGTATTTTGGGGCTTGTGTAATCGTGAGCACTTAGAGTACAGGGTTATCATCTGATCTTAACGTAACCAACCCTCTGACTCATTGCCTCTGAGAGCTCACAGTCTTTGTCAAACATAACCTCGGCTTCTGCTGTGAAGCTGCCAATGTACTAGAAAGCTGAGAATGAATAGGATTTACTGTTGGCAATGTGTCCGAATTGTAAGCTTATGAGATTTGATTTTTGTGTAAATTCTCCAAGGCCTTTTTTCTCAGTTTCTGAATCCAGCAGAGATGAAATGCTGCATCTGTAGTTTTTGCAAGGGAAGACTTCTCAAGTTTATAATCTTTGTGCAGTGCAAGAAGACAGGCCTCCTTTCAAATTATGGCTGTAGTGAAGCCAAGGGAAATCTTTAAACCATTTTTCTTGGAAATATGGAGTTGTTAAAGTTTTTGAACGGCTATCTGTTTTGGACTGAGCTGATGTGGCTCTCTGCTCCTGCTCTGCCTCAGATTCTCTTCCATCTTTCCTGAGCTGCCACTGACCTCCGCCTGCTGCAGATCCAGCTCAAATAAACAGAACTAAAAGAACAACGTCAGTACATTTAATACTAAGTTTACACACATTTAACATGTACGGTAGTAATGGTGTGACAGAAATGGTATATGAGCCATTTATAGTTCTAATTAATCTTACTGAGGCAGGATCCACAGTTTGTTATTTAGCTGCTCTCATTCGCTGCTCTTGGTTTGGAAACAATAGCGGCTCTCCTGCTCACACAGGATCTAGTATTCCAGATAAACAGTAAAATGTTGTTTAGTGACATATTTTTAGAGAGAAATAGTCAACAACAGAATTGTGATGCCGATTATCTGATCAGCATGTTTGACAGTCTGGTTGAGTTTGGTGCGTTTGAGCTGGCTGACGTCCACTGAGAATGAGCGGATTGTCTAATCACAAGTTAGCCCGCCTAAAGCATACCCTGCTTTTATGGTCCTGTTTGACTCTAAATGGGACTCAGTACTAAATGAACATCATGCTGTATAGGAAGCAAGATCTTGAAACTAGAGACTGAGACCATGAAACTCATCAGGAAACTGTTTACTGAGCTCATTCTCCTTTAGAGTGAATGGGATCAGTTTATATTGCAGCCAGTGGAGCGCCCCCTGCTGGCCTTTACATAGAATGCAGGTTGAACTCACTTCCACGTTGGTTTCACTTTTCAGACCCGGAAGCTCTGTCCATCATACATACTATCAAAAACTGATGATCTGTGTGTGTGTGTGTGTGTGTGTGTGTGTGTGTGTGTGATTGTGTGATTGTGTGTGATTGTGTGTGTGTGTGTGTGTGTGTGTGTGTGATTGCATGATTGTGTGTGTGTGTGTGGGCTGCAGATTAGATCGAGGGCTGCAGCCTGTAGTCCCTCCTCCCCCCTCCTCCCCCTGCAGCTCCTCTATATATACAGCAGGCGGGAGAGAGAGAGGGAGTCAGGGGAGAGAGAGAGAGTCAGGGGACGAGCTGCACCGACTCCAGTGTGTGTACAGCAGAGAGCGAGAGCGGGAGAGAGACACTCACACTGACTGAGGGACAGTTTGATTTATTTCTCTTCAGTTCGAGTCTGAAGCAGGTGTGGACAGACAGACAGACTGACAGACAGACAGACAGACAGCTAAAGCAGGTGACCCTCCTCTGACTCTCCTCTGATGATGGACGACTACACTCTCCCCTTCTGGATTTACCTGGGCGTTTTGACCGTGTTTGTCGTTGGGGTCATGAAGAAGATTTTGGCATCCCACCTGAGCGCTGCCCCCCCCCTGGTGGCCTGGCTGGGCGCCACCGTGCTGGTGGAGCGGCTGTGGGCGTTCTGCCTGCCTGCTGTACTACTGCTGGCACTGCTCGGCCTCGCCTGCTGCCTTTACTCCGCCGCCAGAACTGGCCCGCCACCCGCCACCCTTACCGCCCACGGCAAGGCTGTCTTCATCACAGGTAGGACAAGGCTCCGCCCACTCTTCCAGGTGTGTGTGTGTGGTTTCGAGAGCACAGGAATTTGCTGCAACCTGCACTTTTATTTGAGGATGTAGTCAGTTTTTACAGCGTGTGGAAGCTTTTCAGCTGCCTTCTTCTATGTGTTTGATTTGCTCTGGAAATAATATTATATAATATTATATGTTAATAATAATTTAAATTGTTAAATTATTTAACAATCCATTCTTCAACTGATCAGAAAGCATGAAAACCACTTAGAATAGATGTAAAGAAGCAACCAACAAAACATGGTTTGATTTCACATAAAAAACGATGTCAGAACTTCCTTAAGATCCAAACTCTGCTCAGGAGTTTGACGTTTTGTGTCAGAAACAATCAGTAGAGATTAAAATGCAGCCGTTAAACTGAACATTGAACCAGAGAACCAGAGACTTCAGGAGGAAACCAGCCTGCAAGAGGTTAAAGGAAAGTTTCGTAATCTTTTGTGTGAGTGTAAACGATCACAGACGAGGTCACACTGTACTCAACCATCGTATCTGCACTCAGATCAGGGAGGTGATCTGATCCCACTGAGGGAAAAAGAGTATGTGTGTGTGTTTAAACTGTGTGAACAATAGACTGCTGTGGTGGAGGGGTCCCCTTCACAATAAAAGGTTTGAGGGAAACATCGAGAGGAAGGTGTGCTCACAGGTCACTGAGTGCTTTTGTGCCACTTTGTGCTATCAGACTGCTGTAGAAATAATAGTTTATGGATCTTTGTGTGTGTGTGTGTGTGTGTGTGTGTGTGTATGTATGTGCAGACTTAATCACATCTCTGCATCCGACGGCCAGCTGGCTCTGGGTCTGTGTGTGTGTGTCGTGGTTAATGAGATAATCAGATCTGCAGATTAATGCTGTTTAATAACGGCGCTCTGCCTTTGTGTAACTGTACTCTGCTGTAATCTGCACACAAACTTCCCCAAAGTGTCCCTCAGGTAACCCAAAAAACAGCCATCACCATGGAGGCGGGAAGACGCGTTGCTCACTCAGCTGTTTTTTTTACCTGCTGTTTTAGGACAGATGCTCTGACAGAGGACGCCTTCATGGAATCAGCTGACTGATGTTCAGCTTTCATTATCATCATTCGGTTATAAAATCTCAGAAGACGACAATGAGAGCAGTTTCAATTAACAATGAGCCTGCCCTCATTGGCTGGCGCTCGTTGTGATATTGATATTGTGATATTTTGGCTTCGGCAAGCTGTCTGATGGCGTTTTTGAACAGTGAACACATAGCGATCGTCTTCATGGGAGAGAACGCTGATTAGATTCAACTCTAAAATCAGGTATCGAGAACTCATTTTGAGTCACAATCGTCCTCTGAGCTCAGTCTCTGACGAGACAATTATTTTGCATATTGATGTTCCGCCCTCTTGTGGCCTAAAAGGAGCACAACACCCTACTTATCTTATCTATTTATCTATTTTATCTTTTCTAATCTACCCGAAACTCAAAACCCCTAAAAACTGGACCTTAAAGTCACAACACAGCTGTAGAATATGAACATAATTATCACTTGAACAAAGTAAAATAACAACTACAGCTCCCATAAGTATTTGCTGCTGTCTCTGTCTCCTCCAGCAGAGCTCACATGCACACATTTGTAGACTTTGAACCAAGGTGTGGTCTCCATCTAGCAGGAAGGAGCTCGTTTGATGAGGATGAAAGAGATCTGGGTCACACAAACACCAGCCGGATGTCACTGAACCAGAGACCTGAACCTTTTCAGTCCCTCAAACTGAACCTCAGCTCCTACCATTACTGTGTTTAGGAGCACAAAGGTCTGTCCAGAAAACCTTGTAGGAAATAATCACGAAATGATTGAGCCTTAATACAGCATTACCCACAATCCTCCCGCAGCGAGCTCCAGAAAACATCCGTTCAAGTCCTAAATACTGACAGACATTGTGGTGGCAGAAAAACAGCATAAACAAGCGGAGAGTAACGTACAGAAACGTCTACAAACAACACAGAGTCCAAAGTCAAAGCTAACATTACTGCAAAACTTGTGGAATATAGCAGTTAAGCTCCGCCCACAAAATACATCATCACTGTTTACAAACATAAAACTGTCAATAGCTGCCGGGTCACATGTGATTGATCAGCTGAACAATGATCAGCTGATTCCTGTTGTGTTGAACAACAACCTCAGACTAATCTAATCAAAGGGAAATCCTCTTGCTCTGCTCAGTGTCACACAGCCCATCAGCCAATCACAGCTCTGCATCGTCTGATAAAGCCAGTGCAGTTTCTGTGTCATTGTGTGTGATGGATTCATCCGTTTAGTTCATGAGTTCAACCTCCCGGAGGGGTTTTCTGCCGGCAGGACGCCAGCCCGCGGCGCTGGCCGGTCAGCAAGCCCTGTGACTCCAGCCCTCATCCTTGGAGGAATGTGCCTCTTTGTAGAACAGCTCAATTAGCTTTCTAAGAGGTTTATTGGGGCATTTTTTTCCACCCTCTGCTCTTATTTCCAGAGTGACCCGACACAGACCTTTAGCGGCTTCCAGCAGAGCCAATTAACAGCGATCTGCTGATGGAGATCTCGGCTGTGGACCCGATTTAAATCTTGTTTTAGACATCATCTGTTTTAGTGCATCAGAGCAGCACTGTGGGCCAGGAGGGTAATCAGACTGACGGCGCTCTGTGTCTGTCCCTCTGTCTCCACTCTGCGTTTGCATACATGCAAAGATGTGGGGCTGCAGCTCTTGAGCCCACGTGGAGAGAGGTGGAGTTTGGACGCGGCCATGTGCGGGTCTCAGGGATTTTGAACCGCGTTGCCATGACACCAGACAACCTCCCGAAGCACCAGCCAGAAGACAGCTTAGTCTGCAGGGTGCATTGGTCTGGTTCGGGATTACTGACGTTTACAACCACAAATCAAGACAACTTGAACTGAGTCAACCTTCTCTGTGGGCGGAGCCTACCTGCTGTCAGACAAACACAGTTGTTCAGTAGCTAGCAGTGCTAAGCTAACTGCAGAACTCACGCCATCACAGTCATCAACCAGAAGTGGGACATGACGTACATGAGACAGAATGCTGTAAAATATATTAATCATATTTGTGCTGAGTTGGTCATTTGTAGACGTTAGCAGACTTCATTTATAAGCTAACGTTAGCAACTACATTTTTACGTAAGACGTAAAAGCTTCAACATTCACAGGCTGGGTATTTACTGTCAGATTTTATGTGGTAGAGCAAAATGTGAAAACCTCTTCAGCTTGTGTTGAACCACAGACCTTAATTCAGACATCAAAAACCCATCGACTTCAATGAGAGGGATGCTAAAATGCTAACGTCTTAGCTGTGTGTGTGTAGCTGTGTAAAGTGATGACTGCATTAAAAACACGAATAGTGGATATAAAATGTGGTTTATTGAACTTGCATTTACATTCTTTTCTTTTTTTGAGGTTCTGGCAACAATTTCATGTACTTCAGTTCCAAATATGTATTGAACCACATTTAACTACTTTAATAAAAACAGCAGAGGGCAGAACTTTACCAACACAAAACAAATCCAATACTGACAGTTACGAAGCACAAAGTTCAGACCACTGTCTCTAAGACTGGTTGCCATATTAACACTGTCATTAAGGGTGTATTCCCATTCCCAGTATTCCCAGTATTCCCAGTATTCCCTGTACCTCCTAATACCAATCATCCAGTGTGGCTCTCCTGAGAGATCCAGAGTCAGTTTGGTGTTGCAGTTGTTCCTCATTATTTAAGGAATTATGCATGACTGATATTTCTTACCCTCTGTAGTTCTCCAAAGTACCCATAGGGAGCAATTTATCTACCATAGGGGCATCCAAGAGGGAACTTTTGCTATGTTTTTTAACCTGGTGCCCACAAGTGCCCCTTCCCTTCCTCTTCTTGTTTTTCTTTCTTGTTTTCCCTATTTCTTGCCTGCTTTTTTTCTTTTTTTCTTTCCTTTACTTTTTGTCAGTTTCCTACCTCCAGCTCTTCCTTTTATACTTCCTTCCTCCCTCCTTTGTCCTCTTTTAACCGTTCTTCTTTCTCTGTGTTTTTTATTTTCAATCTTTCCCTTTCTTCTTTATTTTTAACTTTCTCTTTCTTTTACCATTTTCCCTCCAGTTCTTTGTTCTTTTTGAATTTCTTCCTCCTCCTCTTCTTCCCCCTTCTCCTCTTCCTCCTCCTCCTCATCCTCCTCTCTTGGCGCCGACTCAAAGTTCACAAGGAGTTCCGTTTTTGCAGATCCAGAGCCAGCCGCTGATTCCTGGATGGAGTCACAGGAATGCTCAGCGACAGTCAGACTCTATAATGTTTACTCTCCATGATCCTCATTAGTTATTTAAAGGTAGAAAAACAGCCTTCCTCCTCCTGTCACATGACCTCTGCTCGCAGTTGGACCACGGTTTGTTATGACAGAGTCTCCAAGTGATGAAGCAATGATGACCTTCACCATGTGGCCGTGTTGTTTTCACACACACAGAGAGGATGGATGAACAGCATTCACTGAACGTTGCCCAATATCTGAGAACAGCCCAGAACAAACCAAACACTAGATCTGGATATAGACTTTTGCAGCCAATATAGTTTCTCCAACACTCTTGAGCAGTGCTGTTTTCAGTTGGTTGCAATCTGCAATCGGCACTGAATCCTACACAATGCTCCTTTAATGCTCTTATCGGGAAGCTCTGTAATGTTTACATATGTCTTTGTGAACTTTTAACGTTTGAAATTTGAATGGAGAAGAAAAGGATGATGTGAGCTCAGAGTGAGCGCTCCTGTTGGTACAATCTGTGCAGATGTTGAGGCCTCCGCCCAGAGACAGATGTGTGTTTTGACCTCAGCTCTCGTCTTTCTGCACAGATTTATTTCTTCATCTGAGGGGCCCCTTGGAGCCCCCTGCCCTGTTACGTAACGCTGTTCCCTCCCGGGGTTGAATTCGTCCCCCTGCAGTGATAACATGTCCACATGTTCAGCTGCGACCTAAAACTGTCCTCTTTATGGAGACAAATCTTTACAGGGGTGATCCTGTGGGCTGGAGTTTCAGAGAGAATCCCCCAGCTGTTCTTACAAGAGCCCGACAGTCACAGTTTATCAGTCAGTCCGAGTCCGCCTCTGTCACTCGGACTGAAACTGGAGCCCACTCACTGTGAGGGGTCAGTAGTGGACAGTGTGGAGAATGTGGGAGTGTGTGGTCCTCACACTGACCACAAATCACAATTATTGCAGTCAAAGAAAGAAAAATACCTTCCACATTTTTGTCCAAATATGTGGACACACAGCAGGAGTTTGACTCTAAACGTAGAGGATAAACACTGACAGCTGCAGGAGAGGAGCTCCTTCTGCTTTCAGAAATAATTTATTGATCCTGGGGGGGTGGGGGGGTCAAATAGAGACAATATTAGACCATTATCTGAATAAATGAATGAAGAGCTGTACAGTTCGTTGGAATGTGTAAAATACTGTTGAGGGGATGTGCCACTGCCACTGAGCAGTCTCTGAGCAGGAACCACTGAGCAGTCTCTGAGCAGCAGCCACTGAGCAG
>NW_023339663.1:92956-97980 GCF_004916995.1 Morone saxatilis
TTGGACCCACGCTGTCATCTTCCTCATTGCAAAGGTTTCCTGAACCGGCCTACCTGTCTCTGTAACTTATGATTCATGTTACTCTATACATATAAGATTTTACAGTTTTTGGAGGATTTTGAACACACTGATGTGTGAGGAAAGCACTCAGTGTTGTTTCAGTCGAACCCCCCCGTTTTTTCACCTGTCAATCTCAAAGTGCTCTCAGCAACAAACTCAGAAATATCTGAGTACTGGCAGAAAGTGACTCATCCTGTGTGTGTGAGCGGTTATGAATCAGGGTGTTTCTGTAACGTGGAGTAGAGCGCCGGTATTTATTTCTGGAGCCAGCGTTCACTCTATTTTTCTTCTCGGGACGTGACTCTGGAAATCCTCCAAGGACACGAAGCGTGCCAACACCTCGGCGCTCTCGCCAGCAGAGCTCTTTCAGACACCCGCCGCACAAAAGAACAAACAGAACAGCGAGTACTGCCGCGGATCAGGTTGTAGGTGCTGGGACTTCTGGGAAACTGGGGGAGCCGTGGGGTACGTGACAGGTCCCGGTCTCTGAGGGACTCTGCACCCTTCTGGGAAAACATATGTGGATGTGAGGACTCGAGGAGTGTTTGACTAACGAATAAAGTTTGATAAAATATTACATCATCATCACAATATGAGCCAGAACAGAACATCCTGCTTCAGTAACACGTCTCCTGTCAGTGCGAAGAAAAACTCACATTTAGCTGTTTATTTTATACACTTTGTCACAAAAGCCTCACTTGCATATTTAAACATAAAATTTCAGAAAACTAAAGTAAAAAATAAGTGAATTTTACAATACATATCTTTAAAGGTTTCTCAAAATGAATTTTCCCTCTGAGCCAGAAATCTCCACTTTGGCACCAGTTTTATTCCCATCTATATTCTGAAGGTTTATACAGGTGGCTGTGTTCCTATATCATTCACAACTTGATTTATTTATTTATTTATTTTGATAAAAAGATCCTTTTGTAAAAACCCTTGACTGTAATATTTCAATAGAATGAAACAATCCAGCGTTCAGATTTCTGTTCTAGAATCATATGAAAATGTGTGTTTTTTAATAGATAACGCCCCATTTGCATATTTAAACATCAAATGTCACTTGTAATACAAAAGATAATTGTTTTAATGGGAAAGTTTCATGCTAATTAAAATGTGGACTCTATTCACCTGTAGTGAATTTCACAATACACACGGAGCTATCAGTTCTGTCAGGACAGTTTGTTATTTTTAATACAAAGCTGAAGTTGACGTGTAAAACGTAGATTCACTTCATCACCATGAACTTCTGAATGAAATCTTTTTTCTTCCTGTTTAACGACTGTATGCAGCACAATCAATGAATTCCAGTTGAACTGCTGTGATCAGTGGATTGTTTAGTGTAACTGAGCCTGTCGAAATGAGTTTATTCCTCTCCAGACAAGAACTGGCAGTAAATTAGACTTCAGATATTTATTGTCATTGTGTCTTTTTGTTGATGGGTTGCTGGTTGAGAGGCAGCAGTGGTCCGATGCCAGATCGCTGAGCTCTCTGTCCAAACTTGCAGCTGTCAAACTGTCTGATATCAACACATCCAAACATCTGCTGGGCGACGAGCCCGTCAGAGCTGCAGCAGGAAGAGGAGGATTACGGTTTGAGACGGAGCAGGTGAAAGTTGATCAGCATTATCTGAGCCTCAGATTAAGCTTCAACACATTAATCCAATCAGGATCTCTGTCCCTGCCAACGCTTCTCGCTCACAGTGGTTTATTCCTTCATGTTCACACAGGCTTTATGGATCCATTTTGTTTGTCACAAACTTCCAGTACGGCACATCATGACTGCTGCAGCATATTAAACTTTTATTAGGTTGTAAAATTAGACATTACTGATGTTACTCTGAAATATCAGACAATAATCTACTCTAAAATCAGGCAATAATCTACAGACAATAATCTACTGTAATATCAGACAATAATCTACAGACAATTATCTACTGTAATATCAGACAATAATCTACCGCTGTTACACTGTAAAAATACTTTGTTGAAGTTGAATTTGACTTGTGTTATGGTTTTATTGAGTGGAGTTGGTATGTGTGTGGAGCAGGACATCCCCAGTAAAGAGACAGCAGTTGTTTTTTGTTGGACATAGACAGGTGATAGTGAGTCTGTCCCTGTGTCCCTGCAGGCTGTGACTCTGGTTTCGGGAAGGCAACAGCAAAGCATCTGGACGCTATGGGCTTCGAGGTGTTTGCCACAGTGTTGGATCTGTCAGGAGACGGAGCCAGAGAGCTGCAGAGGACCTGCTCCGCCCGCGTCACCCTCCTCCAGGTGGACATCACCCAGCCACAGCAGGTCCAACAGGCACTGCTGGACACCAAGGCCAAACTGGGCCTCAAAGGTAAAGACTGGCTGCTGGAACCAAACCCTCTTGTCTTCTGATAAACAAAGCCTCTTTTATTTATTTGTTATTGTCCCACGTTAATGTTTAATTCATTTATTCTCAGATAGAGATACAACATCATCTGGCCATTTGATTGGGTTGATTTTATCTGATCATCATCAATTAATTATCAATCAACAATCAATATCACTTAGTCAGTATTTTAGGAATATGTGAGAGTAACTGAGAGTGTCTGAGAGTATCTGAGAGTGTCTGAGAGTAACTGAGAGTAACTGAGAGTGTCTGATATGGGAACCACTCTCAACGCTTCACTAGCTTCAAGAATCACTCATCAGTTTCTGTGAGACTCTCAGTGAACACTTCTCTTAAGAGGATTAAGCTTCGATCAGTTCACTCTACTAGACACTCTCAGGATAACTCTCAGACCGGAGCCCCTCAGTTTACTCTTTCTACCATATTCCTAGAAATACTGACTAATGATATTTGATTGAATGATTGATCAATTAATTGATGGAATGATCAGATAACAATATTTCAAAACCCAATCAAAATGGCCAGATTGGATGTTAAGATATATCTCATATCTGAGAATTAAGCATGAATTAAACAATTAACGTGGGGACAATAACAAAAAGAGGTAAATAGAGCTTTCCGTTTATCAGAAGACAAGAGGGTTTGGTTCCAGCAGCCGAGTCTATTACCTGTGGAGCCAGTTTGCCCTTGGTAGATCCAGCAGTGTGTCCGGTTGGACCTGCTGTGGCTGTATGTGATGTCCACCTGGTAGGAGGGTGACGGGGGCGAGCAGTCCTCTGCAGCTCTCTGCTCCGTCTTCCTGGGACAGGATCCAACATCAAGTGGCAAAACACCTCGAAAGTTCCCATAGCCCGTCTCAGAGTGCTTTTTTGCTGATTGCCTTCTCCGAAACCAGAGTCACAGCCCTTCAAGGAACACAGGACAGACTCACCTATCACCTGTCTATGCGCGAACAAAAAAAACAACTGCTGTCTCTTTACATGGGAGATGTCCTGCTCCACACACATACCGAAACTTCTCATCAGAACAAAACCGCTAAATACACACAAGTCAAATTCAACTTTTCACAAAGTATTTTAATACGAGTTAACAGCGTGGTAAGATTATTGTCTGAATATTTATGTAGAATAATTGTCTGGTAGTTATTATGTACTGATTATTAAACAGTAGATTATGTCTGTAGACTATATTGCTCTGTGAGTTGTTTCAAGAGTAGAGTTATAAATGTCTGGCCATAGTTCAGCAGTATCATAACAGTAATGTCTATTTTATGATCAAACCTTAATAAAGTTGAGTAAAATAGCGCAGCAGTCATGATTTGTCCGTACTGGAAGTTAAGTGTGACAGACACAATAAAAACCTGGATTCCATAAAGCCATGTTGTAGTTGAACATATAGAAGGAAATTAAACATGCGTGAATAGAAGAGAACCCGTTGGCAGGTGACGAGATGCCTGATTGGATTAATGGTGTGTGTGAAGGCGGTAGGAGTGCGTGCGTGACGAGATAATAGCTGGATCAACTTTCACCTGGTCTCCGTCGCAAACGGTGCTGTGAAGCCTCGACATGCCTGCTGCGCTCCTGAGATGCGAAGTCCGTACGCCCAGCAGATGTTTGGTATCGTGTTGGAGGTATCAGACAAGTTTTGAAGCAGAAGCATGTCTTCCGACCTCTCGAGTATATGCTTCCACGCTGATCTTCCGGCATCGGGACCAGTTTCTGTTGCCTCAGAGGATCAGAACTCTGCGATTAAGATCCGATCAACAAAAGACACAAATGAACATGTATGATATATATGTATAGTCTATAGGTTAACAGCCGCAGTTCTTGTGGAGAGGAAATCAATTTGAGTCTGGCAATTGATCGGACAACATACTCAAGATTGTATCAACTAAAATCAAAATCACCTCTGAATCCACAGCAGTTACAACTAGGATATTCATATGTAGTGTGCTTGTAACATATAGTTCCTGTATACCAACAGGAAAGGAAAAAAGATTTCTTCAGAAGTTTCATGGTGAAAATGAAGTGAATCTACGTTGATTTACACTCAACCTTCAGCGGTTGTATTAAATGAATAACAAACTGTACCTGACAGAACATGATAATTAAGCTCCGTGTGTATTGTGAAATTCACTAACAGCGAAGTATGGATAACCACATTTTAATAATATAAGCATGCAAATAGCTTTCACTATTGAAACAATTATCTTCAATGTATTATATAATACCCAAGTGACATGTTGATGTTTATAAAATATGCACGTTTAGATGGCAGATCAATGGCGCATAGATGGATCTGACTTATATTAAAAACACACATATGTTTCATAATGTTATCTCATGATGTACCAAGAAATCTGAACGCTGGAAATTTGTTTCGCAATAATTCTATCTGATTCTTAATATTACAGTCAAAGATGGTATCTTTACAGCAAAAGAGATTCTTTTTATTCAAAACATAATATAGAAGTATAATAAATCTAAATTCAGTTAAGTGAGATGATATAAGGGATATCAAGCTCATCTGGTGTATAAATATCCTTCAAGTAGGACATATATATATGAATGGTATTCAATAAAACT
>NW_023339663.1:98005-101438 GCF_004916995.1 Morone saxatilis
TCTGAGAGTAACTGAGAGTATCTGAGAGTGTCTGAGAGTAACTGAGAGTGTCTGAGAGTATCTGAGAGTGTCTGAGAGTGTCTGAGAGTATCTGAGAGTGTCTGAGAGTATCTGAGAGTAACTGAGAGTATCTGAGAGTAACTGAGAGAAACTGAGAGTGTCTGAGAGTAACTGAGAGTATCAGTATCGGGGGGTCATGTTTCACACACTAATCAGAGTCTTGTGGGTCACTGTGTGATTGGTTCAGATCTGCAGCTCCAGTTCAGATTGCTGACTTTACCTCCGAGTCATCTGAGGATACACAGTGTGTGTGTGTGTGTGTGTGTGTGTGTATGTGTGTGGGTGGATGTAATAAAAGAACTGGAAGGAAAGGTCACTAACACACACTCCCATGCACTCTCTCTGGAACAGTGTGTATGTGTGTGTGTCTGTGTGCCCCTCATTTTAGTTTTTATTTGATAATGAGTTTTTATCAGTGGGTCAAAGTGCAGTTCGCAGTTTACTGCTCGCAGGGAGACTCTGTCAGCTCCAACTGTGGGCACAGGTGACTTCCTACCTGGGTGGGTCTGCAGGTGTTCAGTGTTTTTTTCCCCGTTATCCAGAAAGCGTGGGATTCTGGGTCAGCCACTTCAGATAAGGGCGAGTGAGGCTTGTTTACACTCGCAGAACAAGAGAGCAAGAGGTTGACCTCATGGTGTACTGGGCCGTGATTACAGTCTTATCTACACACAGAGGGAACTGTAGGTCACTGATGGAGGACAAAACACATCAGTTCTCACTTTACATTTAAGACTCACACACAAATGTTAGCAAATGTTAGCTGACATTATTTTGCTGTTAGCCATCAGTCCAGACTGTCACAATGTCCATTATTGGGCACATTTTCAGACTCT
The DNA here is from genome assembly GCF_004916995.1 of Morone saxatilis. Taxonomy (NCBI): domain Eukaryota; kingdom Metazoa; phylum Chordata; class Actinopteri; family Moronidae; genus Morone; species Morone saxatilis. The sequence continues at coordinate 98,899 of NW_023339663.1, forward strand.
GTTTTTTTGCTAATTATAGACACACTTCTACGGTTGTGTTTGTGGGTGTCCGGCAGGTCTGTGGGGTTTGGTGAACAACGCTGGAGTATGTGTGAACTTCGGAGACGCTGAGCTGTCGCTGATGTCGAACTTCCGTGGGTGCATGGAGGTCAACTTCTTCGGCACGCTGAGCATCACTAAGAGCTTCCTGCCGCTGCTGCGACAAGCCAAAGGACGCATCGTCACCATCTCCAGTCCCGCCGGTGAGTGTCCAACCCACACACACACACACACACACACACACACACAGATGCTATAATAAATCTTAATTGAATGTTCCAGAACAACTGAACCACAAATGAACCGACTGCTGCCTTCAAACTGCCAAATGAAACAAACAGTGCTGCTGCACGTCTCCCTGCCGTCTGTTTGTCCAACTTAACTCTGTCGTCTTGCCAGAACATCAGTGCAACCAAATCGATCACAAATGTTGGTTTCCCTTGACAGAATTAATGCGCTCAGCAGATTTCACGGTCAGATGCCTGTTAAACATGTGCAGAGCTTGAATTCTGGGCTGCGTGTGGTCGAGAGGAAGGTTCATCCTCCGGAGTATGGAACTAAGACATGACCAATTAATAAATTAAACATTATGAAATAAATGTCTATAATAGAATATATTTGAATAAACCAGTAAACTCTGAGATCATTTTAAGAATGACATGGCCATGACATGGATAACATGGCAAGTCAGCTGGCCATGTTATCATTATCTGTTATCTGAGTGGATATGTTAGTTATATGTTAGTGGATACCGTTTGTCAGAATACATAAGTTAGGATGATGCTAACTTATGTATTCTGACAAACGGTGTAGATTTTAGCCAACAATAAATTATGCTAACAGTACAAGGCTACTGATAGCTTTCTACTAGCCAAGATTGATGCGAGGTAGAGGCATCCAACTAGCTAACTGTAGCTAAGCTAAGTTGGGGTTGTCTTGGCTGCGAAGTATGGGTGTTTATTTCCCTGTCAGATGTCTGATATGTAAAGCTCATAATGTGACAGTACAGGTGAGGCTGTTCCTGTATCGTGTTCTACTCACAAAGACTCCTTTATCGCACTGCCGGGGGGGAAACCACAGATTTATACAGTCAGCCCCCGCCCTGTCATCAGAGGCATGTGTCTGCTCCTCCTTCTTCTGTGGGTTTATACTCTTGCTGGTTGCCCACATTGAGCCTCCAGCTGATCCGGACTGTTTCCTGGATGCACGAGGCTCAAACCCCTTCAGCCCGCTGCTGTAAACAGATGATGTGATATAACTTCTGTGAACAGCCTGATTATTCTGCTGCTATCTTCACTGATATCTGCTGATTTGAATATGACAGCGCCTGAAGGCAGCAGTCATCAGAGAAACCACAGAATGTAATATTTGACTGTCAAACTGAGCTTGGACGCACATTTACTGATTCCAAATTGACCTTTTTTTTAAAAAAAGATTATAGATAAAACACAACATAGATACGCAAGACTAGAATTACAGCTGCAAGGGCACTAAATTCAAAATGGACGACTTCCTGTTGGGTTTGGGGTATGAGTCTGTCTGGTCATGATACATGTGCGTACCAATTTTCATACATATCAGTGAAATGTGCCTCAGGGGTTGCTCTTTAGAATACATACATTTTCACCAAAGCCAAATTTTGTGCCACGTTTCATGACTTTTTGAGCAAGTTGCGGCTTCTCTAGTAACACAAAGACGATGTCGTACCTGTGTTTCAGGTGACCAGCCATTTCCCTGTCTGGCAGCCTATGGGGCGTCTAAAGCAGCTCTCAATCTCTTCATCAACACCCTGCGACATGAGCTGGAGCCCTGGGGGGTCCGGGTCTCCACCATCCTACCCTCCTCATACAAGACAGGTAAAACCACACACCTGGCACACCTGTCATAACGCAGGAAAACAATGGTTGTGTTGGTGGTGAGTTTGTAGTGACGCATCCCACTTATAGGCTACTTTAAGCTGTTTACAAGGTTCATTATTAGAAGGTAGGTGAGCTCAGTTCATGTGAATTATTAAAATACCTTCTGCTCCACAAAAAAAAACGTTTGTTTGACATGCAAAATGCGACGCAGCAGCTTTTAGGCACCAGTTTTTTCAGGTTGGCGTTCACCCAGAGGGGGCGTGGTCGCTCTGAAGACAGGAACCTGACATATGGCTGCTCTCATTATGTCAGTATGTAGATGTGTCTTGACCTGTAAATCCATGTTTAACCCTTTATAGGGCACCAAAATTTGCCATAGAAGTGTAATTAAAACCGTCATAAGGAAGTGACCATATATGGTCCGTCACGCCGTAAAATGGTTAATGTGCTCAAAGGCACAGCACACATCCCAGGTTAACAGAGGGCAGTGAACTAAGAATGCAAATAAAAACAATATACAATTTGAAACTTTATTATTACACAGCCCCTGGAAAACCTGGAATCATGTAAACGCCTGGAAATTAATAATAATAATAATACATTTTATTTAAAGGCGCCTCTCTGGGCACTCGAGGACACCGT
>NW_023339663.1:101463-102304 GCF_004916995.1 Morone saxatilis
TCCATCTTCGGCGCTACCCACAAAACATCCAGTACAACTTCACCACTGGTCAGAACCTGCAGCCGAACTCATCTCCAGGAACACCCATCCATGCACCACAATCACCCTGTTCTGCAGCACTTCGACTGTTGCTCCGGTTTAGACTCGATTGACTATCAAATTCTTCTGTTTTACGTTCTAAGGGCCATCCATTAACCTTTCCCTCTTATTGGTCGGAATGTCCAATTGCCAGCCCCTTCCCGTTCTCCTCGATTCTGTGCCTCTTGTCCACTTGTCTGTCCGCTCCGCCCGCTCGGTCACCGAGTGGGTTAGGGATGCAGGGCTTTCAGGCTGCTCTGCCCCGCTCTGGGAGACGTCAGCTCCACGGGACCTCAGGAACCTGGACTCTCTCACACTCTTCAAATCAGACTAAAAACGTTCACCTTTTCGAATTGGCATACCCCATTTAACTGTCTACATTGTCTTTCCCTATTCTGTTTCTGTTCCCTCCTTACATGTCCAGTCTCACGCTCTGTGCTCTGTGTTGTACGGTGTCCTGTCAAAAGTAATAGAATAACAATGACTGCATATAAACGTAATTAGTTACTATGTAAAGTTACTTTTAAACTTCATCAAAAACAGGAGCACCTACGATGGATGCACACCACAACAGCGCCACTTTGGGTTTGGAACATGCTCGTTGTATGTATTTACCAACCCGCCCTGGAAGAGCGCCGGGCTTTGACACACTGGCCAAACTGTGTAATTACAGTGATGATGGTCACGTGATGCACAAATCATCCACAGATACAAAGATGGACGCGTGACAGCCAGACCAAATCTCCCCCTGGTGGCTGACTGC
>NW_023339663.1:102450-104222 GCF_004916995.1 Morone saxatilis
CCTGGTGGCTGACTGCAGTATATACTCTCTCTCTCTCTAGGCGGGTGTATGGGCGGGACCTCGATCCGGCGGCGCTGACCCCGACCAATACTGCAGCTGTATTTGGATATTCTGGTTCATTGGTACAGTGGGGGTAGTGGAGACACCACTTCCCATAATGCATTGTGAAAGAAGCGGCTGTAAACCAATGGATACATTTTTTGGAGCAAAATAACTTGTATCTTGATCGGAATTTGATCCATTAACATTTGTAAAGTCTAGAAGATGCACATGATTAAATCATTTTGTCTCCTTTTAAGTTAGTGGAGGGCTAAACCGTAAGTGAGCTGCTGGCGGTAGTCTCGATATAGAAGCATATGTGGAAGATCCAGTAAAATGTACCCAGTTCCTTTTAATACATCCAAAATATTTGTGTGCACAAAAGACACAACAACTGAACGGCCCCATAAGATGCTTCTACACACCAGACCTCCCTGCCTGGTAAACACCAGCAGCCTGCAGTTTGATATTGAGAGAACGTCACCCAGCAGCCAACAGAGCAATAAATGTTCCTGAGCACAGAAACACATGTTGTACATACTGAGTATAAACTGTGAGCAGTGAATCAGCACAACCCTCTGTCTCAGTGAGAGCTGAGTCTGCGGCAGGATGTCAACATAAAGTCTAGATAAAGTTCATCCACTTAGTCGGCCATCAGCCAAACAGAGCCGCTCAAAAACCCGGCAGAGTAACAGCGGGATTAAGAGTCTGAATACAAACCTGTTCCTTTAGGATTAAAGTGAGAACAGCGGGATAAAGTGTGCCCTACACGCTGTTTACATCACCGCTGCTACATCCAATCAGTCATCAGACACTGATTATACACGTCCCATATCTACAGCACAATTACCTGCTTCAGTTGTGGTCCCTAAACTCATATAAAGAAAAACTGGAGCTTTTCTATTGGCTGACGATCGGCCCTGTGTGACTCCATAATCACATCCATCCATCCTGCAGGAGTTTCAAAATCAAAACTCAGCAATTAGTAGTTTTTGTGCGAGAGAACAGATGGTCTGTCCCACATGTGGTCCTCATTATGAGAGTACTCTCCTCAGCAGGAGGCCTGTCATCAGGATCCACATGGGGCCAAACCACAATATACAAGGCCTGGAGGAAATAACAGTACCAGGAAGAGGAGTGCAGAGTGCTGCTGACCAATCAGGACCACACAGATCTGATTTCTTTTACTCGATGACTTCATCACAACTCGTCACCTTTTCTGTCCCGTCTGCCAAATCATCTCCTTAATGTTTTAAAGTCTCCATGAAGTCAAAACTGATGTTTCAGTGTTTTTATTTCCTCTGTCTTTATTCGTCTCGTGTCCTCCAGTTTCTATCCAACAGGGACAGGAAGTCCTGTTTCAGGTGTTTTTTAGGTAATCTTAACGGTATTTTAGAGTTTCTTGAATAAAAAGTAGTTGATAAGATAAGATGTTCCTTTATTGATCCCCCGTAGAAGAAATTCAAATCAGACACAGCGGCATTGGTGAGTGTAGTGTACAAAGTACAATAAAGAATCACAAAATAAGAATATTATAAAATATAATAGAAAATATAAGACCATAATATATACACTATATGCAATCTGCAGTAAAATTGTGTGCAAAATATCTTGAGCAGCGTATGACTAAACTAAACTGTACATGTGCAATTTATAGATAATAGTAGTAATAGTTTGACTCTTCCTGCACTCGGGGGCGTATACTAATGCTGCGTCCAATCAAACGCTCTCTC
>NW_023339663.1:104322-109694 GCF_004916995.1 Morone saxatilis
CTCTCTGTTTTCTCGTTCTCTCTGCTCGTCTTCTTCTCTGTGCGGTCTCTCTCTCTCTGTTCCCCCCAACTGTTCGGAGGCAGACTGCACGACCGACCTAGAGCCGAAAGCGAACCACCTGTTACAGAAGCAGTCTTCTTTCCTTGCCCCCGTCGCCAAGCGCTTGCTGGCGATGGTGGTAGCTGTTGGTCTCTAGGGACAGACAGACAGATGTACAGCAACAACGGTAGCAACGACAACATTAATAGTAGTGGCAAAATCTATTTAAAATGTGCTTTTATTTTGAAGGTTATACCAAAACTCAACTTTTATTTCTCTGATCATTTTCAGCTTTAAAACTCAATAAATGTGAAAGTTATTTATCAGATTGAGCTGAGAAGCAGATAAAGTTATATTTTGGTTTGTTGAAAACAGGGACTTTATCCTGAAAACACACTGAGCATATTTTTCTTTTAAACACTGAGTTTATCTTCATATTCAGGATCTTTGAATGTTACGTCCTCATGTTTTTTATGAGTCAATATATGGAAAGAAATAAAGCATGTAGCAGGTATTGTTTTCGAGATGTGATGAATCCGACAAAATCCAAACCTCAGTTTATTCCTGATGGAAGAGTTGTATGTGACAGTGAATATTTTGGGATTTATTTGTACTGGTTCAGTGTGTTTCTGGGGTCTGTCTCACCAGATTCACCTCCTCCAACATTATTGTTGTTATTTTTGTTTTTCAGCCCTGTTTTTGAATCAAACTATTTATGGCGTCTTTTCCTTTATCACCACTTAAACTGTGAATTTTATATTTAAAAGAAATGAAAAAACAACAAAAATATGATGTTAAATATTCACTCGGTTCATTCTTTGATAGAAATAAAGTTGACTTTTTCAAACTTTGCTGTTTGTGCTGTTTTCAGCTGTTATAAGTGTGACTGTTTGCAGACGACACCCGTTTCTTCTGTTAGTCTTTCTTTCTTTAGAATGACGTATTTAATCTGTCACAAAAAATTTAATATAATAAGAAACATCCACCATAAACACAGAGACAGATTTCCTGTTGGACTTCCAGGAGATCTCACAGCTCCACCTGCAACTCACCATTATTTTCAGTATTGATTTATCATTTTGTCATTTTCTCTATTACCACCCTGGGGTTGCCAAACACACCAGTCTGTTTTCACAATTTATTAATATCCCCAATAATACAGCACAGAAATGTGGTTTAAATACTGTCTGAATCTGAAGACTCTCAGCTTCCAAGTCTATATTCTCGTTAAAGCGTAAATGATTCACACAGCGTGCCAGGAGGAAGGGAAGAGAGCATCGTCTGCCTTTCAGAGTAAGACTACTTGGCGCGCTTGTGTGCGCATCAACATTTTGTGTAAAACTAACTATATATTATTATTGTACATTTGTATACGATTTTATTCACATAATCCATATATATTTTGATAAACCTATTTTTAAGCACAAACAGTGCCTCATTATACAGACAGCAGAGGTCTTTCTACACATTCTGATATAAAACATTTTGTATATATTATACCCATCTATAAAATGTTGAAAAATTGTCCACAGATATTCAGTTTACTGTCAGAGAGGATAAAAGAAACCATAAAATATAAACATTTGAGAAGCTGAAATAAGAGAATTTCAACGCTCAGGATTCTGGGTAATTCCAGAAATACAGATTCACATAAAGTGTGAAGAAAGGGCAAGTATGATGACTGGAATTGGAATTGGACCTGTGTCTGTGTGTGGGTATGGTTGAGGTCTGGTCTGGTTCTGCACACCTGCCTGCCATCAAGCAAATTAGCACTGCCTACAAGATCTCTGCTCTCAGCCAGTCTCTGCTGGACCTCATGGACCTCAGGTTGTTCCTGTGCTTCCTGCTCACAGCCTGTTTGAGGTTATTTATATTATTAATATATGACCACAGCGGCAAAGACACAAGAACAAATGCAACCATTTTGGCAATTTTCACTTTCTCCCACAATGTCAACAAAAAAATATCAAAGACATCATAAGAATGTTTTAGAAAAGCTGCTGTGAATTCAAGAATTTTAGGCCACAACAATCCCAAAAAAGAGCCAACGATCAGCCACTCCAGGAAGTTGTGATCACAAAAATCAACACAAATTCAATCCCTGTAAATTTGTCCAATCACCGTCCACAAATGTAACCAATCATTGGTTTGATCCATCTGTCAGTACTAGATTTTACTTTCACTGGAACAAGTTGTATTCATGAATTATACAAAAAACAATTTTCACTTTCTCCAATTTCACTGCAGAAATATGACATTAACTGTCCACTGAAAAAAGAGCATGTTCGTTCCTTTTTACTGTGAAATTATAAAAAGAGACTTTTCTCTGACTGCACAGCTGGAATTGATTTATTGATGGATGTGATCAGATCACTTCATCTTGTTTTTATGAACTCCAGCCTGCATTTATTTCCTGAGAAACAGAAAAGCCAGAGGGCTCATCATCATCATCATCATCATCATCATCATCATCATCATCATCATCATCATCATCATCATGAATATCACGAAAGAAGACGTGGGAGACAGACAGATTCCACTAAATGATTGATCACATAACGGTGACCTTTGACCCATTTAATCCTCATCAGCAGTCCTCCTGACATCTCCCAGAGAACAAACAGTTTCTTCATTTCCACATACTGAAAGAAATCACACTGCCAGAACTTTATGAATGTATAAATATACTTTTTAAATGTATAAAGTATATTTATACATCCCCTATATTAGTGGTTCTCACACAGGGGTATTTTAGAGCACTGTAGGGGTACTTGAGATTGTTTTTTTAGATGTTAATTTAAAAATAGAACAATAACTTTACAAACAGAGATTAATATTCCCACTACAGTTAATACGAGTCATATTCATATTTTTAACACAGCTTTGTGGTTGTAAGCACTACAAAAATCTGGAAGCAGATACAATTATAAACGACAAATGTGGATACTCCAATGTATGAAAATCCTTTCTTTGTACCTGAATTTTTTTTTGTAATATAGGTGACCTACACTGCCCTCCAAAGGCAAACCACAGTAATTACAATTTTGGCCAAAATTGAGTTCTGATTGAAATTTAACTTTTAACTGTTTTATCTTGGTCTTTTGTCAGAGAAACAACGATGTAAAACTGTCAGTAACTCCAGAATCCTACCTCCAGTCTACCTGCAGTAAATGCAGTCACTGCGCTCTCCCTCGCCGTCTCTGAGCTTTTGCTGCAGTCACTGCACTTTCCCTCGCCGTCTCTGAGCTTCAGTGTTTTCAGGACAATGTAGGAATTAAAACAAAGGGAATCTTCATGTTCTCCACTGGGAATTCTGACTGACTCCATCTGTGGATTATTAGCTGAGCTCATTAGAGCAGATAGTGATAATAGTTCACATATTACTGTGCTACTGCTAGCTAGCTCAGACAAGGTATTGGTGTGCAAATTAAACCTTGTTTAGACTTGTCTGTTTCAACCTTTTACTCAGTAAACAATCAGAAATCCAGATTGAATGTAATAAATGAGTTGCAGTCAGGAAGAAGACACTCAGACTGTGCACTACCAATTTATCTGTTTATGTTAATACAAAGTGCAGGATCAGCAGTTACAGGGCAGAGGTCAAATAACACTGCAGTTACTGCGGTTAGCCCTTCGAGGGTAGTATGTATCAATGGGAATCTGGCCTCATTTGCACAGCTACAAAGGGTTTACAATAACCCTGCATCCAGTTCTTTTCTGATATCTACAGATTGGAGACTGTCAGGAAGAATGAGAATGATTTTGAAATTGTAGTCGATCGTGAGACTCTGTAGGCGAAAAACCAACGAGGCAGTTTGCTTTTATGATCAGATCCTACAGAGTCCAGCTGAATACAGCGGGACTTAAACATGCGGACGATCTGAATGAGAAACTAAAGATATGGGTGAATGTCTGAAGAATATAGGATTGCTCGATCAGTGTTAATCACTCCAGAGAATGTTTCACCTGCTTGTAATCGATGTAAGTTTATGATCAATGATCTGACTCATTTCTAACTTCACACATATTGGAGACATATTTTATTTTTTCATTGTTTCTCAGAGGCTTTAGGAGCGCAGTGGGAACCTGAGCTGCTCCTAGCTGTTGTTGGAGCAACTGGCTCATTATCTTCTGCAAGTATGAAAAAAGGCTGTTTAGTTTGGAATAGTGACTGCAATAAAAAGTTACATTTGCGAGTGTGGAAATTGGACTCTGAACCTTCATTTGATTTGTGGTTGAGAGAACTGAACACATTACATCTGGAGAGGTTTTATAATGGAGATAGAGGAGGTGTGTTTGATAAGATCTGGCATCCTGTGCTAAAATGTCTTCAGGGTGAGAACTTCATTTTACAGTGTATGTGCACAAAAAATAATGTGCTGTTTCTTTACATTTTGTCTGTTTGTATTCTCTGAAAAACATATATCCAATTAATTCCTAACATTATAATACTATACTATAAGTTCAATAAAAAATGTTAAGTTTGACCATCTTTTATATTTAACTACTAACTATTCTCAAACTGCTGTTAGCGTCTGTAAAAGCTCTGGTGAAGAGAAGAACAAGTGTAACTCATCAAAGATCAATGACTTCAATGCCGTCTCAGTGTTACTGAATGATGACTAGCGCTGGTCAGGGGGAGAAGCATTGATCTGTATTAATGAGTAATCACAGGAGGTGTACGGGGAGTCCACAAGTTTGTTCACTGTTGGTTTGAGTCCAAACATGAAGAGGAAATATCAGAGATTTCCTTGAATGTGACACAGTGCGACCTTAAAGATGTAATCGTGTCTGTCTTTTGGTTTCTAGGAAATTCTGGTCCTGATGAAACCAGGTGTGTCCTCAGATGGTCTGTGGTAGATGTGGTCCAGCAGCAGTTTCAGCACTTTACTGGCACCCACAGGACGAACCCGGTGCGTACTGGGAGCCGGCAGCATGTGACTGTTTACTCTGGCAGACTGACAGCTGAGGAAATCCGGCTCGGTTCCATCGGGAGCGAGGTGAGACGAGTCCAAATGTTCCCCTTGATTAAAATATGCGGTCCGTGTAGGAGCCCGGACCCCCCCAGCAGCAGCTCAGAGCCAGTTGATGGAAATAACTCACATTGTTTAAAGCTCTGTGGGAAACCAGCTGGCTGCATCTCAACGCTCACTCACAGTCAGCAGAGCAATCCACACACAGCACTGTGATTTATTATCACCCCCCACCCCCACAACAGACACTTTACTCTGCTCTCACCTCATCTGACCTGTTTCTGCTCAACTCTGCGTCTCCAGACAGAAACACACTGATATTCAACCAATAATCAATAATCAGAAGCTGTCATACATTGA
>NW_023339663.1:109865-110104 GCF_004916995.1 Morone saxatilis
GATTCAGTGCCATCTAGTGGTGAATAAACTCAATGTCATTTATTATCATTTATTATCATTTATTATCATTTAAAGCTCTCTCTGTCACAGGTTTCTGCCAAACAAGAGTCTGGACTTATAAACATATGCAGTTATTTAACTAATACACAGTAATAATAATATATTTTGCCTATTGCATTAAAAGACAATATAAATAATAAAATAAAAGCAAAAGTAAAAACAATAAAATAACTATTAAA
>NW_023339663.1:110204-112842 GCF_004916995.1 Morone saxatilis
ATATATATATTTTTAACATGTTTCTGTGTTCTCTGTGCAGACAACGTTATGATCTTTTATTTTGAAGATGAAGCCGCGGTGTGTTCCGGTCTGTCTCTGGCAGCTTGTCGTCACAGAGAGGAAGCGGGGGGCGTGGTCATGTGACGTCACTGTGGGGCGGGGCTCCCGGTTAGTTCCGGGTGCTCAGTGTTTAACGTTATTATTATTATTAATGTTATTAATGTATTTACTTTAGTTTCATAAAGACCTGATACATAATCAATCATTCTTTACTGTTTGAACTGTGTAAATCAAAATATAACATTTTTAAAAGTTAAATATAATCAAAGATTTTTCCCTCAATGTTTAAAAAGTAAATCGGTATACAGAGTGATCAATAATAATAATAATACTGATAATAATACTGATCAATAATAATAATACTGATAATAATATATAATACATATAACAATAATAATATTGATAATATATATTATAACATAATATATAATAGTAATTACACTGATAATACAATAATAATAATGCTGATAATAATATATAATAGTAATACTGATAATATATAATAATAATAACACTGATAATAATAATATAATCACACATTAAAACCAACTGTTGACTTTAGTTTTATTCACAGAATGATGTGTAGATACAGACTGACTGTGAACCTGTGAAGCTTTGGCGAGCTCTAGTGGGTGCCGCTCTACATTCTTTGATATGTTCCGTGTTAAGAAACAACATATTGTTTGTTGTTTACTGCAGCGACTGTATGAGAATGTGAATGTAGACACAGAGACAGCAGCTCTTCCTTTATATGTTTATCTCTGTGCAGCAGGACACAGTAACAGGAAACAATAAATAAATGGACCTTTAGCATTACTGTTAAAAACATATCAAGTATCAAAGGGGGCCGATATTAGCTGTTCATATTCAACTGATGATGATGTAAAAACACTCATTCAAACTTGGTCGTGTTACATTTGTGCGTATGTTTACTGTGAATGTTTCATTATGTCAACCAATCAGGTAGCTGCTACAGAAGCCCCGCCCCCCTCGCTACACCTCCACGTTGTTAAAGCAAAAACAAACACAAATACAGCAGCAAGAAAACCAGATACTGCAGCTCAGCCTCCCCCACTGTCTCCCCTGGGGGGAGTGGAAGGGAGGAGGCAGAGGGAGGAGGAGGCGTGGCTCTGTGCCCGTGGAGGTCCAGGCTCCTGCAGCCTCAGTCCAGGTCCTGGATGCGACGGCAGATATCGGCTGTAAACTCTGAACACTTGGAGTTTCCTCCCAGGTCCTTCGTCAGCACCTAAGACACACAGACAACGCCGTTTCCATGGTTACCACCTCAGAGACTGCCTTAGATCCAACTTAAACAATAACGATCAGTCCATTAATCCCTTCAATCAATCAGGTCTCACCTTCTTGTCTCTGATGGTGTCGAAGCACGCTGTCTGGATCTTGTTGCCATAGTCATGGAGACCCATGTGACGCAGCATCATGACCGCACTGAGCAGTAGGGCGGTGGGATTCGCCAAGTCCATGCCGGCGATGTCGGGCGCGGTGCCGTGAACCTGCAGGAGGAACAATGTGACCATTTGTCTCTTCGTAAACTAAATAAACCCAATAATGTCTCTGAAACAGGAAGTACAGTGATTGTGTTTCCTGTGGCAGTTCGGGACCCGTCACATTGATTGATTGACGCGTTACACGACCAGGAACTCCTGTTTCAGGAGAACAGTAACAACCAAACCTTCAGAAAACTGGAGGATGTTTGGAGGTCAGAAGCTGTTGCTTCACAGTGAGCAGCTTGAACTAGCATCAGCGTCTACCTTCCAGTGAATGCAGCCGACCCGGGACCGAACACAACAGGGAATCCAGTACCGAGGTGGTTTTCTTGCCGGGTTGGCTACAGGGCCGAGTCAGTTAGCGGTTAGCTACTGATCGATCTGTCCATCAGAAACTGTGTAAACGACCTCGGTACTGTAACGTTATTCCCTTTCGGTCTCAGAGGCAGTGTTCGAACCTGGGCCGGCTGCTGAACCCGGTTCTGTCGGCAACTAACGACAAATTCAGTTAGCAGAAGTTAATTAGCAGAATGACCAGAATCACTGAATACAGTTAGAAAGTGGAGCTAACAGGACTTCCTGGAGGACAGGACAAAACACTGACATGACAAAACACTGATTCTGACTTCATGAAGACTTTAAAGTTGCAGGTTGAACAATTAAATAAATAAAAGAGGAACAAACCGATTCAAAAATGGCGACTCCATTGGCGCCGATGTTCCCGCTGGGAGTGACCCCGAGTCCTCCGATCAGACCGGCACACAGATCGCTGAAACACAAACATCATGTTCAGTTTTACTGAGGAAAAAAAAACCTGAGGACAGAACCTGAGGACAGAACCTGAGGACAGACAGACCTCAGAATGTCTCCGTACAGGTTGGGCATGACCAGCACGTCAAACTGGGTCGGATCCTGGACCATCTGCAAGACCAGAACAGGACATGTCACAACTCAACTCCAGGGTTTACACTTGAACTGACAAAGCGACGTCTCACTGAGCCTGAACAGACTGAACCGGTTCAGTTCAGTCTGGTTCAGTCCGGTTCTGTCGGTTCAGTCCGGTTCAGTCCGGT
>NW_023339663.1:112942-116560 GCF_004916995.1 Morone saxatilis
CATATTCACGTTTATGAGTGTTGGATATCGCCAAGCTGTCTATTATCTATCTCTCTTTACAAATTTCTCAATTCATCTGCCATTTTAATCTTTGTGCTTTTTGAAAGTTTTTTCAACAATATGCATGACTGTTTTTTTTTCTTGCAGAAATGTGTGGATGACACATTATCACCCATTAGAATCAGACTAAACTTCTTCCAAGTTGACAGTGAGAGCGCGAGTGTCGTTCTGAACGTGGACAACATAAGGCAGACAGTTGTTGAGGTACAGTATGTACAGTGACTACAGCAGAAGGCTGCAGGCAGTCTGTATCTGTGTTGTCAGTATTTGAATGGATGTAGTTCTTTAATACGAGTTGTCTGGAGGAATCTAAAGAAAAATGCTAAACAAATGCATAACATATGCATATAATAATTTAGTTTTTTTGTCTTAACCACTTCTTTCTGACTTGCTCTCCATTTGACCTGAACAGAAGTTACAACTCTTTTACAGGTTCCCTTTCAAAAGTGATGATGAATGACGAAACCTTTATTGTTGAACCTGAGACTGATTTCAAGTATGCACATCTGACAAACAGCAAGAGAGAAGCATGGCTGGAAGAGTGAGTCAAAAGACTCACTCAAAATTACTCTGAATAAAACCATACCTGTGATGAAGTGAAATAATGATTACTATTCGTTTGTTATTGTTAAAGTTGTAACGTCTGTGCTGTTTAACAATAGATAGCAACAAAATGATTTTATACCTACATATTTGAGTCATATTATTTATTTATATTTTATTATATATATTTATGTGTTTATCTATGTGTCAAGCAAATGATACTGTCTGGGAAAATTTTCAAATTTATTCAATCAAAAATATATAATGTTGACAGTGCACAAAACATGGTTACTCTGACTGACTATAAGGCAAGATTAATCACAATCATCAAAAGTGGACAAGAGTCCTGTCTAAAGTCCAGAAAAAAGGTAGGTTGTAAGATAGAGTTGAATTCCAAAATTCAACCACAATATCATCCAAAGTGTGTGTTTAAATAATGAGGCTGGCAAAATAAAACTAAACTACTAAAAACTAAAATGGGACCATCAGTTACAGAATAAACACCGTTCTGTTTTAAAGAAGACTTGGAAGTGCAGAAGAAGTCCATAGAGTCCATAAACTTATTAGGAAAATGTTTACTGAGGTAATAAATCAAGTGAGAAGTAGGGTAATTTTCCCATTAGCTTATACAGTCGGACTTCTTTTTGCAACCAATGGAATTGCCCTCTGCTGGCCGTTAAAAAGAATAAAGTTTTAAGGCAATTTGGCATTAACTTCACTTTTCAGATCTGGAAGCTATATCCACTAATTTCATTTACTGTCTATGGTATTATCTTGTGTTTATCATGAATTATTCAATGTTGTGTTGATGTACTTTGCCACTAAAAAGCTATTCTGAATCCCTGCCTAAAAGCCAAAATTTAATGTCAGAGAAAGTCTTTCACTTTATTTAAACTGACAAAATATATGCATAATTTGTAAGATGGCTTAAAACTTCAGAAAAGAAACTAATTTGACAATGCAGCATTTAGAAAAAATACTACAAGGAGAGAAAACACAACCAAATACAGAAACGTGCTGCAAAAACAGACAACAATGGAAATAGTTTGACATTAAAAAGTGATGAACACGGCCAGACTCAGCTGGGACACTGGGACACACTTGTTGTCCCACCAAAAGGCCTGTACATTTTTGCTCATTTTCAATAGCTGACTTCAATAACTGAGTCACAAACATGACAACAAGTGTGTCCCAGCTGTGTGCATCACTTTTTAGTGTCCCCTGGTCTCTCCTACTTGCAGCATTTCTGTAAATAAATATAAAATAAATATAATTTGCTTCATTCAATTAACTGAATGGAATTCAGTACAATGAACTTTATTGTTTAATTAAATATTTTTTAATGCTTAAACTGTTTAAATACATTTAATACACTTTTCTAAATGCTGCCCTTGTTCTCAAAATGGTGAGGATGTTTTCTGGATTTGTTTTTCTTCTTTCACTTTGCATGTATTTTCATAAAAGATCAGTGTGTAGGATCTAGTGGCATTAGTAGTGAAGGCTCTATCTACAGCCAGTGGTTGGTTTGTTCGTTCTGGGCTACTGTAGAAACATGGTGGTTCAACATGGCAGACTCTGTATAAGAGGATGAACTGAAACAGCTCATTCTAAGGTAACAAAAACACAGCAATTCCTATTTTCAGGAGATTATACACTAATGAAAACATACCTATGAATATTATATTTAATTTCTGCCAATAGATCCTCCCAAATGTTAAACCACACTGGACCTTTATGTTGTTTGCTGACTCTCCCAAATAAGTCAGTAAACAAAATTACAATGCCCTCCCCCTTCTCCAACCAGTCCTTCCCCTTTAATCACTTTCATTTAGTCCCTTAGTCCGGGAAGACTAATGGAAAAGATGCATCACATAGTTGTGGCTCCCTGCATAATGGCTGTTGGTAAGATCTAAAACAATATCTACAAAGCAAATATAAAGGGATCTTTATGTGTCAGGGGAGAGTTGAGGGTGGAAACCTGTGTCTGTCAGAAACATTGAATTTGTGGCTTTTATGGGAAGGTACAGGCTAAATCAAGAAGGATTTAAGAAGTCCTCCTGGACGCGAGTATTTTTTATTCAACTGCTTTTTTCATAGTAAAATGTGCTTTGACTCTAGTCTGTAATGTTGAAAACTAACTATTGATTAGTAATATATGTGTCTAGATCTTTGTGTTTATTTTTCTTCCAAATTTCTCCTCTGTTGTATTATTTTTATTCAGTCTACCATTTACCTTTTGTTTTACACTCTATCACGAACCAGTTGTCGTGTAATCTTCTGTCAAAATGGGGGTTGCTAAACCTAAATAAAAAACACAAGGTCAAGGTCCATGTATGATTAGCCTGCAGTTTAATGAAGCACCGAAGTCTGGTTGGTTTTGTCCCATGGCCTTGAGTCTTATCTTCTTCCTGCACTACTCACGGTATTTGCTTCCATCACATATACACACAGGAACATTAAACCTCTACAACGTATTATCTAGGCATAACATTTTGCATAACTACAGGCAACAATACACACTTGAATGAGGGTGAATTGTTGAGCAGCTTGTGCTTAGAGCAACACATAGCAGTACTCACTGTATTGCTGGGGGATCCATCTATTAATTTATTTTATTTTTTATTCATGACCCCAGGCCAACCCAAATCATGGGTTAACACTCTGGACTCTCACTAACAAATTCTACTGGAAAAAAAAGGGTGCCCCGGATAGCTCACCAGGTGGAGCTGGCGCCCTATGTACCAAATCCGACCTGTGGCCTTTGCTTGTGTGTCATCACCTCTCTCTCTCCCCCTTCCCTGTCACTATCAATTAAAGGCAATCAATTTAATTAATCTTTTTTTTTACTGGAACAAAATTAAAATAAAACGAGGATCAGCTGTCTTAAAACCAAAACCAAACCCAACCAGAGAACTATGGGAGGTCATCGTTGAAATCCATCTACGATTCATAACAAGAATGAACTACAAAGAGAAGTGATGAAAACAAAAAATGGCTGGTTTATTGAACAATACA
>NW_023339663.1:116585-117005 GCF_004916995.1 Morone saxatilis
CGGATCTGAGGTATCTCTGTCTTTTTTTAGGAATAAGAGAAATTAAAGCATCATTAAACGTACCAGGCATTGAGCCCCTCTCAAATGCCTCCATGTACACCTTATGCAATATGGGGGCCAAGATATCAATATATTTCTTGTAATATTCAACCGGGAAGTCATCCAAATCAGGTGACTTCCCGGTTTTCATGGATGAGATAGTAGCCCTAATCTCTTCCTCTGTTATCGGAGCATCCAGCATGTCTTTTTGCTCATTAGATACGGAAGGCAGATGAATACCTGAGAAAAATGTCTCTGTGTCTTCTGGATTAGGAGCACAGGAGGATGTGTAAAGATTTTCATAACATTTTTTAAAAACCTGATTAATTTCTTTTGATGAGGTTACTACCCCATTATCCTTCTTAATCAGTGGAATGTTGT
>NW_023339663.1:117074-120025 GCF_004916995.1 Morone saxatilis
TAGCCTAAATAAGGCATACTCAGCCTTTTTATTATATATATCATGTAGTTGATATTTCATATTACAATTGTTTTGTATAGATTATCTGAATAGTGACTTGCCAGTTCTTTCTCAAATTTTCGGATCTCTTTGTCTAATGTATTTTCTTTCTTTGCATTCTCCTTTTTAATTTTTTAAGTGTGAGCAATAATTTTCCCTCTTATATAAGCCTTAGATGCTTCCCAAACCGAGGAAATTGTTTCTGTAGAGCCAATATTAATTTCAAAAAAAGATTTAAGATCCTCTGATAACGTATTGCTAAATGACACATCCTGTAGCCACCCAGTGTTAAGCATCCAACGTCCTCTTTTCACATTATCTGTGTTCAGGTCAACATGTAACTTCACTGTGGCGTGATCACTGAGGGCAATAGCCCCTATCCCACAGTCCACTACTGAGTCTATTAATGAGTTAGACATCAGAAAAAAATCAATCCTTGAGTGAGATTTGTGACAGTGGAAGTAAAAGGTGTATTCCCTCTCACGCGGGTTCACCAATCTCCATACGTCCACCAAACTCAAGTCCTCTGTCAGCATATGAATTGCAGCTCTGTCCCTGGGTGAAGATTTACCACTGGGCTTACTCTTATCAATTAGTCCGTCCATTACCTGGTTGAAATCCCCTGCTAGTATGACCTGGCCCTGCATGTTTCCTATCACTCTATTAACTTCATGAAAGAAATCAGGTTCCTCCTTGTTTGGGGCGTATATATTACAGAGCACTGTCCTGATTCCATTGATCAAGGCTTCAATACAAATAATTCTACCGTCCTTATCATTGTGTTGTTTTAGCATGACAAAACTTAAATTTTTATTAATGAGAATCATCACCCGATTCTGTTTACTAGAGTATGAGCTATGAAAAACCTTCCCTACCCAACCTCTTTTAAATTTCCCTACCTCTTCATCTCCTATTATATGAGACTCCTGAATAAATGCTATATCTGTATTTTTAGATTTCAAATATGTCAGAACCTTCCTCCTTTTAGTGGGGTTCCCGCATCCATTTATGGTCATTTACGGTCCTCTATTTAGCATCTCGCACAAACTTCTCCGCTTCATTGCTTTCTCGAAAAGTTTTCTTCTGTCCTTTCCATGTGAAGATGAACGTTGCAGGGTAGACCAGCCTGTGTCTCACATTTAGCTCATGTAGACGTCTCTTCACTGGAGTGAATGCTTTCCTTTTCTCTGCCAACTCTCTGGATACATCCTCATAGAAGGACATTTTACAGTCCTCCCAGTCGATCCCACGTCTTTCCTTAGCCACCTGCAGCACCTTGTCTCGGGCCGATGAACGTAGGAAGCGCATCAGTATGGTCCTGGGCGGTTGATTCGGGCCCAGTATGGGTGCCAAAGAGCGGTGGACACGCTCAATTTCAAACTCGTTGCCGGACAGCCCGAGTCCCTAAGAGATCATCTTTTCCACATACTGGATAACTTTGCCCGTCTCCTCCTTGCCCTCTTTCAGCCCCACCACTCTTACATTATTTCTATTTCGTTGTCTCCTTAATTGAGACAACATCCGCCGCCACCACCTGAAGAGTGGCACTCATTTTCCGTATTTCAACATTGTTTTATCGTCAAACCCTCCTCCAGGTGTAGGGTCGCTGTCACATGTCGGTGTCGGTGTGTTCAGGTGTTGGACTGGCCTTTGAGGCTAGCTTACTTCTCGTCGCCGCGCCTTTGAAAAAGTTAGCTTTGCTGTTGTTTGACATTTCGCCGGGAAAGTACAAATTTTTGGTCGGAAACTGGTATTAATTCTTGTTTTTAACACAGGACCTCAATTTTCAGACTAAGAACGAAGTGTATGTCTCCAAATTTTACATAATTAGCTGATGGTTGTGAGGAGCTCTCCTACTGTGCTGCCATCTTCCCTGCGGTCCCACGTGACCCCCCTGGAGGACGGTCTTTGATGGTAGTTGGTTTTTTAAAAAAAATACTAGCATTATTAAAACAAAAGCTGAATTAATTTAGTGCTAGAATTTAATATGTTACTTGCACAATTATTTATTTATTTATTACAGATTGCCATTCCTGATGATGGTCAAAAAAGGGTGGTTTCAGAGATGTAATCTAAAGCCAGTTTTAATTCAATTAAATTCAACTGAATCGACAATTTTATTTGTTCATTTGTTGTTATTGAAACAATTGTTTATTCAATTGTTTATATTTGACCCTTTGGCTCTAGGTGGGTAGTCTAGTTGGGGTGAGAGAGTGAGAGAGAGACAAAGAGAGAGAGTGGGAGTGAGAGTGAGAGAGAGAGAGAGAGACAGACAGACAGACAGACAGACGCACAGCAACAACAGTAGCAACAACTACACTAATAGTAGTGACTGATCTATTGGCCAATTGCGCTGATATCGTTGATAATTACTGATTGATGTGGACAAGTATTGCTTACCTGCTGCATGGTGAACAGTCAGCGCAATCTGTTGTTCTCATCTAGTAAGCTAATCTTTTTTTCTGAATGTCCAGGTTTTTCTCCTGTCTCACCCTGGCTGAAAAGTGCTTGCGTATCCCTCTTCTGTCTGTCACCAAGAGGTAGAATGTACGACCAGCCCACCCTACCATTTATCATGCCTCAAGAGGGCTCCCAACAGCAAGCATCTCTACCAGTCTCATCCCTCCAATTCAGATCTGCATAAGACTGGTATATGCGTGGTGCCAAATCCTGGCCCCATGGATGGTGTCCGTCCACAATTCAGTTCTACTTTTCAGTTGCATCTATAAGGTTAAATAAAGAATATTAGTTTACTTGATTAAGACAACACATACAAGTTTCCTCCCTGTAACCTCAATTAAAGCTCAAACACACCGAAGTCACAGCCCCACCTCATCAGTCCAGCTGTGTAAGACGTATACTCTGGCCCTCTCTCTCTTCTCCTGAGAGCTGGTAAAACAGTTGGAGCTTCC
>NW_023339663.1:120050-122492 GCF_004916995.1 Morone saxatilis
CCCCTTCATAGAAATTAGTTTTTAGCCTAAATAAGGCATACTCAGCCTTTTTTATTATATATATCATGTAGTTGATATTTCATATTACAAATTGTTTTGTATAGATTATTCTTTTTCTAATTTTCGGATCTCTTTGTCTAATGTATTTTCTTTCTTTGCATTCTCCTTTTTCATTTTTGAGGTGTGAGCAATAATTTTCAAAAATAAAATAAGCCTTAGATGCTTCCCAAACCGAGGAAATTGTTTCTGTAGAGCCAATATTAATTTCAAAAAAAGATTTAAGATCCTTTGATAACATATTGCTAAATGACACATCCTGTAGGCACACAGTGTTAAGCCTCCAATGTCCTCTTTTCACATTATCTGTGTTCAGGTCAACATGTAACTCGACTGTGGCATGATCACTGAGGGCAAGAGCCCCTATCTCACAGTCCACTACTGAGTCTATTAATGAGTTAGACATCAGAAAAAAATCAATCCTTGAATAAGATTTGTGACAGTGGGAGTAAAAGGTGTATTCCCTCTCACTTGGGTTCACCAATCTCCATATGTCCACCAAACTCAAGTCCTCTGTCAGCATATGAATTGCAGCTCTGTCCCTGGGTGAAGATTTACCACTGGGCTTACTCTTATCAATTAGTCCGTCCATTACCTGGTTGAAATCCCCTGCTAGTATGACCTGGCCCTGCATGTTTCCTATCACTCTATTAACTTCATAAAAGAAATCAGGTTAATCCTTGTTTGGTGCGTATATATTACATAGCACTGTCCTGATTCCATTGATAAAGGCTTCAGTACAAATAATTCTATCGTCCTTCATTGTGTTGTTTTAGCATGACAAAACTTAGATTTGTATTAATGAGAATCATCACCCCATTCTGTTTATTAGAGTATGAGCTATGAAAAACCTTCCCTACCCAACCTCTTTTAAATTTCCCTGCCTCTTCATCTCCTATTATATGAGACTCCTGAATAAATGCTATATCTGTATTTTTAGATTTCAAATATGTTAGAACCTTCCTCCTTTTAGTGGGGTTCCCACATCCATTTATGTTCCATGATATTATATTAATGTACCGGTTAGCCATCATTTCTAGACATGTAAATACTCTTTGACCTCAGTTCTCTCATCATGGTTTCAATAATAACTAAACACATATTCAAGAGGCTCTCCAAAACATTAGGCCTTCTCAGACATACTGTCTTAGTGCAAATATAAAACATGCAAAACACAAACATAACCCCGGTTAAAGCAACCCAGAACTCAGTGCTTCTAACTAACCCCCACCCTGCCCCCCGATTAACCTGAACTAAATTAACCGTGTCCGTGAGGCGCAGCTCGTGACAGCACAGCTCTTTCTGCCTCCCACAGACCATTATCAAAGTTACCTTATTCCTACAGATTCACACACCCTTCGTCTGGTTTCCATAAAGTCCCCCAGTCCTCTATTTAGCATCTTGCACAAACTTCATCGTGTCATTGCTGTCTCGAAAAAGTTTTCTTCTGTCCTTTCCATGTGAAGATGAGCGTTCCAGGGTAGACCAGCCTGTATCTCACATTTAGCTCATGCAGATGTCTCTTCACTGGAGTGAATGCTTTCCTTTTCTCCGCCAACTCTCTGGACACATCCTCATAGAAGGACAGTTTACAGTCCTTCCAGTTGATCTCACATCTCTCCTTAGCCATCTGCAGCACCTTGTCTCTGGCCGATGAACGTAGGAAGCGCATCAGTATGGTCCTGGGTGGTTGATTCTAGCCTGGTATGGGTGCCAAAGAGCGGTGGGCACTCTCAATTTCAAACTCATTGCTGGACAGGCAGAGCCTTTGAAAAAGTTAGCTTTGCTGTTGTTCGACATTTCGCCGGGAAAGTACACATTTTTGGTCGGAAACTGGTATTAATTCTTGTCTTTAACACAGGACCTCAATTTTTAGACTAAGAACGAAGTGTATGTCTCTAAATGTACATAATTAGCTGATCTCTCCTACTGTGCTGCCATCTTCCCTGCGGTCCCACGTGACCCCCCGGTCTCCTGTATTATTGATGAATAATAGTAACCTTTAGGTGAGAGTGACCAATCACCAGGCTGTCTTCCTGCTCATGCCAGGAAGGGTAGGAGAGAGGCGACATGCAAAGAGTCGCAGGTTGGACGCAAACCCGGGCCGCTGCACCGCTTGTGTGTACACAGATTTCTACACCTGAATATACACAGAGGTTCAGTTTCCTGATGGATTTGGCTCATTACCTTGTGCTGCTGGCGTTAGTGGACCCAGCTCCGGGCTGGCAGGACCCAAAACCAGTAATAAACCCACGTCAGTCCTTTATTCCCTGCAGTCAAACTGGCCTCTGTCAGCATCAGATATTGCATTCAGTCCTGCTGTTCACTGGGTGCACCCAGTCCGACAGAGTCCCCTAATGGATCCACTACAGCTGCTGGATTGGG
>NW_023339663.1:122592-126205 GCF_004916995.1 Morone saxatilis
TAACACACACACACAGTAACACACTAACACACACACACAGTAACACACACACACACAGTAACACACACACACACACACACACACAAACACAGTAACATAGTAACAAACACACATGTATTACACACAATATATATTGTATATACATATTTATACATATTTCTTATTGTATTCAAAATGCACAATGAACCCAAACAGTGAATTCAGTAACTGCAGGAAGTTAAAGCAGAGATTTGGATTAATTTTGAGCAGATTATTTCCTGTTAGGGGAACGTTTTATATAATTCTGTCTGTATTATGTAATGTTTTTTACATTTTCAACACACATCCATACTTAATAGGCTTCATTTTGGTAAAGTGGAGCACAATATGGCAGGTTTGGATCTGTTGCACACAGTGTGATGGTCATTGTGGAAACGTTTCAGTTAACTTTAGGGTTTAAGGTGCCTAAATACCCTAACACAGACACTCCTCCTCCAAAGGCTGCAGGACGGACATGGGACAGAGTTGGAGATGAGATGAAGATGAGATAAAGATGCTGGACAAGCCCATCATCTGAACAAAGAGATATTTAGGCCTCAGAATGAATTTGACCATGAATGTGGATTCATGACTATGTTCAAGATGAGAAAAGTATACTACATCCCACAGCTCCTCTGAAAACTGAAGACTCAGATCATATAAATGTGAGATCTGATCATATAAATGTGAGAATAAGCCTTTAATGGAGAGAGTGGGGTTAAGAGTCAGTCCAGGACATTAGGAAAGTAGCAGCTTTGTACTTAAAAACAGAAGAACTTCTTAGAGAGAAAAGTCGATTTATAGATTGTCACAATACATTTTGAGGGGAAACATAATTAGGAAATGTTGTTAATTAACGTACTTAGCACTAAATTGTTGATACTGAACGTATCAGTAAAATGTTCACTGACAGTGTATTTCATTTGTTTTCCACCAAACTAGCCCTCCTGTTGTCCTGGGGCCATTTTGACCCCCTATTTTGCTGTCAAAATATGTTTTTTTTCATCAATGGTCTGAAAATAACCGGGGTTGTTCAATACTATGCTCTTCATCATTACATTAATTAACAGGACAATGAGGAGGCAGAAGCGCTATACTGTACAGGAAGCTCATGAGATAATTTTTGACCTCACCGATCCTCCCCTCACCGATCTCCCCCCTACCCAGCTGCCGCTCCTGGCCCATCACTCAAAAGGGGCAGAAGCAAATTCTGCCCTCGCCAGAGTGATCTGAAAACATCCACAACATGCCAAAAATGCAATGCATACATCTGCAAAGATCATGCCATGACTACCTGCCTCGCATGCAACTGAGGGTTAGTTTAGAAAAGTTAAACGTTTTGTAAATGAGTGTTGAAATGTTGTATATATGTCAGTTAATGAACTGAATAAAGTTGACTAAAAAGTTAAAACACAGAGGTGGGTGATAATTTATACTTTATGCTATAAATAACAGTCAAACCAGTTGGGGTCATTCTGACCCCAGAGGACAGAAGGTGTATGACAATCGAGAAGACAATACGAGGGCTAGACAATCTTATAATATCTTGTAGATAGTTGGAGCAGAGGAACTACAAGCAGATCTTCCCAGCTCAGTACAAACCAGAATAAGAACCGGTTATTAGATTGGTTCAAGATCCACATCTGGCATGGAAGAGATAAATTACATTTTTATTGCTAAAATTCTTTGCACTGTTAAGAGTTTGGCTTGACAATGGTCACTGTTTTTAGGTCAGGGCCCAAATGTGTAAAAATATTTCTGATCTGTAACCATTTTGTTTCTTCACTTTAACGGTCTTGTAACCTTATCACGGAACCTACACCAGTATTCCAATGCTCACAAGCTTTATGTACACAGAATATTTTTATATAATAAAACTTTACATTAAGAGCAGATAAACAGATACACACAGTTTGTTTATCAGACCAACGTGTCATTCTCAGTAATAAAGCCGAGAGCAGGGGGACGTCTATAAATCCCTGTAATCTGTAACGGACACAAAAACAGCTTCTACAGTTATTTTCTGGTTCTATTAAAAATAAACGTTTGCTATATGATATATGAATGTGACTGTAGCAAGTCTAGCTACTATTGTGGGTTCTCTTAACACACAAACCCACAACACAGGTTAATAGTCCAGGCCACTTTATTTATTTCTCCGCCACACACACTATTCACACAACACTTGCTTTAAAAGTCCATGACGGTTTGCTCCAGTTGTCCTTCCTGTTGTGTGTCGGCCTCCTGGTCCTCAGGAGAGGAGAGTGAGATCAATGAGTACCAGCTGAGATCATCAATTCATCTGGCGCTGCTCTCACAAGCCTTCCCTACCTCTCTCTCTCCTGCAGCTGTAAACCACACCCACACCCACAATGACTTTATCATCTATCCAAATATGGAGGTATTTATATTGTGTATACGGTGCAGTGTTAACAGTTCCTGTTAACAGTAAACGCTGAGTTGTACCAATATCGTTATTCCTCAGATGCTGATCAGGATTCACTGGTTGCTGCCTCATTTCCGAGCAGCTCTAAAAAATGTGCAATTCGGGACGTCCCGATCAAGTATTTTTAGTCCCGATTTGAGTTATTTAATACTGAGTGTCTGCCGATACCGAGGCCCGATCCGATACTTGTATTTTATTTAGATAACACAGAGCACACTGCAAGTACATTAAAGTACTAAAATCAATCCAGTGTATATGCATTAAGAAACAAAATGTCTGCATCAAAGCTTTTCCTTAATATTCATATTTTTTATGTACTTAATAACAAACTGTGTGGAGGGAGCTTCTCTCTCCAGCGTTTGGTGCCTAGCTTCAGCTTGCATGAGTTTGCAGCAGCGAGTTACTGAGTGAACTGTCTGTATTCTGACTGATTATTTCCATCCTCTCTACATCTTTAAGTGAGAGTAAATGTTCACTGTTTGGAGGTTAAATCTGAGACATGTCTGCATCTTCAAAGCCAGAAACAAGGAAGTGAGTTTGGTGACATGGGTCAAGGTTTTGTGCAGGAAATTCCTCATGCATGAAAAGAGACAATTGATCTGATAACTGAAGTATTATTGTAATCACAAAATAGACCTTTTTTACAGCAGGGCCAAGGTCTATTGTTTGATGAATAACTGTAATGTGTTACAATGTAATGTGATTACAGACTGACGGGCAGCAGCAAAAAGAAAAATAATTTATAGTAAAATATAATCGACTTATGGTTTTTTGGGTCCATCTGAGCTCAACGTGTTGCAATGAAGTTCTTCTGGATTTGAGGTCAGGCGATTAAACCAACAACAAATCTGATCCCAGTCAGCAGAGAACACAGGAAC
The DNA here is from genome assembly GCF_004916995.1 of Morone saxatilis. NCBI lineage: Eukaryota > Metazoa > Chordata > Actinopteri > Moronidae > Morone > Morone saxatilis. The sequence continues at coordinate 125,935 of NW_023339663.1, forward strand.
TAATGTTTCAGGAGAACAGTAACAATCAGATATTATATGTTGATCCCTGATCAGTGTTTTCTGTATGTGAGAACAGTTTGTGTTTGGAGGTCAGAAGCTGTTGATTCACAGTGAGTTCAGTACTACAAGAGTTAATATCAACATTAATGTAGCTATAAAGTAATGCACCATCTGGTACGCTGCTGGCCTCTTTAACAAGGCCCGGATATGTATATAAAGTATGCATTACATTAATGCACCCACGTTCTTCTGCACAGCTTTCTCTTCTTAT
>NW_023339663.1:126305-131724 GCF_004916995.1 Morone saxatilis
TTTGTTATTGTTTGGATGTGAGAGACACCCTAGTGGCAGAAAGTACACACTGTAGGTTTAGTATAATTGTCCTTTGCTCTTTTAGAGAGTAACAGAGGACTTTGTACATAAAACCTTCCGACGACCTGGTTTGTGGGGCCGCTGGCGAGGTCCCTTATTTCTCAACACTGAAGGTGGCGAGCCTGTGAGACAGTGAAAATATTTATTAGAATCACCTCTTCTGTAATGAAGCCTCTCTCTGTCCTCCCTGGGACGTCCCACAGAAGAGGCGTCCAGAGAAACATTCTTGCTCGCCACTGCCCTGTCGAGCTGGGTCCAGTTGCAGCTCGGCGTGCCAAACATGCCTCCAGCTCGCTGTGAACAAAAGCCTATTACAGCACGCCGTCTATGAGCCAAGAGCAGGCTGGCAGCGACAGAAAGCGTCATGTCTTCAGTCAGCGGCCAGCTCCAAGAATTCAGTGTGCCGCGTTTCTGAGAACTGCCCAAATACAGACTGTGACACTATCGGCTGTTTGTTTTGGTGCACATGTTAGTTTCAGACCTTACAGAGTCACTGAGGCTGCCTGATCCGGACTGTAGAGGCCAGCAACTGAACTGCAGGTTCCCCCGGATCCACCATCCGGTCCTTCCACGCTCTGTGCAACGTGCATTATGCTGGAGTCTTACTTTTGGTTTGCTGCCTAGTAATCTGATTAAACACAAACTAACTCTGTCTAATGTGTCTCTGTCTCAAACTAATGTGCAACAGCAAAAACTGAAGAAAATCTAACGCTGACTGTTCAAGATAATGAACATTATCCATCTTATACCATGGTCACTGATTAAAGAAAAAAGATCATTTGTATTTTCATGTGTTTTTCAATCAAAATCGAAAGTTTTTTAAAAGCCATAACTCTGTTTCCCTGGTAACACCTGAGGTTCTACCATCCCATAATGTTCTAATGCAATGGAAATGTTCACTGCTCCAGTAAATAGGCTGGACACTACGAGCCAGAGAGCTAATGTAACACTATGAGCCAGAGAAATAATGTAACACTACGAGCCAGAGAGCTAACGTTACACTACGAGCCAGAGAGCTAATGGAACGCTACAAGCAAGAGTTAAGGTCAATAATAAATATAATCTGACAGTACATTTAACAACAAGCTAGCTAGCTATTAGCCACAACATTGTGCCCAAATCAATATAATTACCACGATTAAGAAAGTCTAACCTGATCTTCTCATGACATCCACAGAGAAACGCTAACATCCAAATTGAATGTTGGTTTCTCACCGTTGTTGCGGACAGGTTAGCTTACCGAATCAGTAAATTAGCGGACATTAGGTCCCTCAGGCCAGAGCTGGTGAGCTTCGTCTTGATGCTGTAGTTCAGTTCAGGTTTTTTTTTCCTGTTGTTGGTTTGACTGAGCCACAGAAATAAAAGCAGATTTCAGCAAAAATGTTTATGAGCTGGAAAAGGTGTGAAGCTGTGGAGGATTATTTTTCGCTGGATTTCTTCACGAATGAAAAATCATTTACTAAAAATGATTTAGTAAATAATAACATGGAAAACATATCAAATCTGTTCACAAACACATTTTACTGTTTATCTGGAATACCAGATCCTGTGTGAGCAGGAGAGCTGCAATTGTTTCCAAACCAAGAGCAGCCAATGAGAGCAGCTTCACTTTCTGTACGTGACCTCCGCTGGCTGCTAAACACCAACATGGAGACGACCATAAAAGCCCAACTGGAGGCTTCAGAGGTCCACAGACCAATGGGGTGTGATTGGTATTTGTCTGATATGTAAACATATAATTTCCACATTAAAATCCTTGAAAAGTCATCTTTCCACTCTATTTTTGTCTGTTTGGTTCTTCAAGACATGACCGGCAGGAAACAACCTGTTGGGGGTTGAGATCATGTGACCACCTGCGGAGCGCGAAGACAAAGCGCTCAGAGCTGCTCTGCACGCAGGGCTTCGTCTACTTAGCAGGACACAGTGAACAATTGAGCAGCAGATTGAGGTCAGTGTGTCACAGATTTCCTCCACAGAGCTCACACCAGCTGCTCTCCATGGAAACCAGTGGATTTTACTGGGGGGAACCTGAGGAGCAGCACAGCGACAGCAGCAAACTTCATTAGACTCATTTTCACTTTTCTGTTCCACAGGTTTTTTTGTACGTGTTCGTACAGCCTGATCAATGTCAGCTGTTAAAGACAAGGTCATTAGTTCACCAAAGAGGACCCAGAAGGCTTCAGGTCTGTTCTAGATCTGCATGGTTCAGAACCAACAGCTGTATTTATGGACATTCAGAGGTCCATCCAAACATCTTGTCACTGTTCACTTCATTAAACCTTCTGAACCTCTCTGACCCTCAGCTCAGTGACATAATCACAAAGACTTCCACGGGTTTAATTAGGCTGCAAACACACATAATGTCAGTGCTTAGGAGCAGAGGAGGCAATTGTTCACACATTCTTTACTCAGAACTACAGATACTTGAAGTACTAATTCTTTACTCGGTTAAAGTATGAAAGTACAGGCTTGGAAATGTACTCAGAGTACAAAGTAAAAGTACTCAATTTGTCGTGTGATATGTACAGAGTGCAGTGATGTAATAAAATAATAATAATAATAATAATAATAATAATCAATAATAATCAGTAATTCAAGCTAAAGTAACAAGCCAGTTTGAGAATGAGAGATATTGTGTTAAACTGTAGAGAGTAAAAGTAAAAAGTATTCTAATAAAGTATTTGGACATCATTACTCTGTATATTTATTACATTAAAGATTGCACTGTATCTTTAATGTTCTGAAATCTTTAAATCAATCATAGTTCCAGTTGTGAGACCAGGTCCAGGAGAGGAACTGGTCCTGCTGCTGCATGAAGTTCCATCAGATCAATCCATGTGTGGAGTGAAATAAATAAAACTTACATTTGTTTGTTCTGTGAAACAAAAGCACACAGAAGAAGATGTTTAACGCTGCTGGAGCTGAACTGTTCCTCTGTGAGACTAAGAACATGTGATGTTTTCATCTCTGAGGAAAAAATATGTAGCTGATCCATCACAGATACAATCACAGCATTCATACAGACGTTATGTGAACAGTCACCCCATTCTCACACTCTTCAAATCAAGACACGTTTTTCTTTAGTTTGGAATGGTTGTGGTTTGCTAAGTATACTTGGGGTTAAGCTTAGACAGACTTTATTTTTTTCCCATTTGGATGTTTTCACGTCAAAAATTAAAGTTTGACATTGTTACATGTGTGCACTATTAGCACGGACAGTATTAAGAAGGATAGGCTATTATTGTAGCCATGTACAAAAACCAATCAGACATAACAGACACTTTATACTACACAAACAAACCTAGATAACATTGCAACAATTTTAGTTCTACGACAAAAACTTTGATATATAAATAAGAAAAATAATAAAAAAATAAATAAAATGCGTAAGCTCCTGAGCCTAGTGTTGTGAGAGGGAAGAACGGAAATCGTTATCCAGTGGTAGGCACCTTATGGCAATGTGGAAAGATACTGTTGTTATCTGGCGCTTAATCTTCTTCCAGACGCCCAGCCATGAGAACAGTCCATCGCGGGGGGGCTGGGGGTGAGGCGGTTCGTGATGGATGGTTGACCTTGTCACACAGCGTTGTTTGCACTGTCCTGGATGGAGAATGAATCCAATGATTTTCCTCCTGCCTCACCCCCCTCCTGTAGGGTTTTCCAAACACAACTACACACACACACCGGAACAAACATGAGATCCCTCCTGTCAGTCCCTCTGTAGAAGTTGAGAATGACGGCTAGGTGACTCCCTCAATCCGCACAGAAAGTGCATCACCGCTGGGGCCCCCTTTAACAGCTGCCCGTGTGTTTGACCAGGTGAAATAGTGTTAATCTGCACCCCCAAGAATCGGTCTACGATCCACATGCTGCTTGTTCAATGGAATCGAGAGGGCGCGCTACCGAATGACATAAAGTAGTCCAATAGCTAATCGTACTTACATAGTCTTTGTACATACACAGTACCCATAGAGTGAAAGGGCCCTCCAGAAACCACCTGCTCCTGGCGGTGTCAGAAGAGAGAAGCGTTGAGTTAGACCATCATTATATCACGCCCCAATGCAGTAATGAGGCATCAATACATATTGGATTCGAAACCCTAAATACCTTTAAAACACCTGAAGAACTGAAACAGGCATTCCTGTCCCCTGTTGACAGAAAGAGTAAGAATAATAAAAATAATAATAATACATTTATTAAAGGCGCCTCTCTGGCACTTCGAGGACACGTACACACAAATAATACAAGAACAAAACAGATAGAGAAAAACAATGTATACAGTTAAGTGGTTGCAATCAGAAAGGCAGTTGTAATTTGAAGAGTGTGAGAATGGGTCACTGTCACATAACGTCTGTGCCAAGCGTGATGATCTGATGGATCACTACATTAATTTTCCTCAAGAGATAAAACATCCACATGGTTTAGTCACAGCAGAAAAACAGCTCCCAGCAGCGATAACATCTTCTCTGTGTGGCTTGTGTTTACAGAACAACAAATGAAGTTTTTTAATTTTCTACTCCCACCAATGGATGCTGATGAACTTCAGCACACAGGACCAGTTCCTCTCCTGACCTGGTCCACAACGAACTTGATATTAAAATTGTCAGAACATTAAAAATAACAGGCAATCTTTAATGGTAAAAATAATACAGAGAATGACCAAATACTTTTGAAAACTTTTTCTTTCTCCCCTACATGTTCTAAACAATACCCATTCTCAAACGGCTTGTAATTTAAGCCTTGAATACTGATTATTATGATATTATTATTATTATATTATTATTTTATTACATCAACTGCACTCTGCTACAAGTCACACGACAAAGAGAGTATTTACTTTGTACTCCTGAGTACATTTCCAAGCGACTTTCATACTAACACGCATAAAGAATTTATACTTCATAGGATCTTAGTTCTGAGTAAAGATGGGTAAAACATATTGCCTCCCTCCTGCTCCTTAAACACTGACATTATCTGTTGTTTTGCCAGCCCTAATTAAACCCTGATCCTTTGTGATATGTCAACTGAGCGAGTCAGGAGGTCAAAGTTTAATGAATGGAAACGTGACAAGATTGATGACCCCGAATGCCATAATACATCTGTTGGTTCCTGAACATGCAATCTAAACAGACTGAAGCCTCTGGTCCTCTTTTGGGGGAACAATACCCGTGTCTTTTAACAGCGACATGCATCCACCTGTAAACACTACCAAAAAAACCTGTTGAACAGAAAAGTAAAAATGATCCTAAGGAAGTTTGCTGCTGCGCGTGCTGCTCTCAGGCTTCCCCAGTAAAATCCCTGGTCCATGGGAGCCAGCGGTGGGGACGTCCTGGGGAGAAAACTGGGACACACGACAAGT
>NW_023339663.1:131749-139780 GCF_004916995.1 Morone saxatilis
CAGTACTCTGAACACTTCCTCACAACTTCAGTGTACATGGTCCAATCTCAATGAAACTTCACACGTTTGATGAGTCCCGCCCTGAACACGTCTACATGACAATATTCAGATATAGTGATAGCGCCACCTACTTGCAACAGGAAGTAAGCGCTGCGTGGCTATTCAGAGCTGATTTACGTGAAATTTTCATGTTGTAGTCTGCACGTGTAATGACGGCACGTGACGCAGCCGCAGCACGCCCCGAGTTGCGTGGAGTGCGAGGTCCCGCCCCAACGCTGCTTGCAGCTATAATTATTATTATTATTCCATGAGATTTTATGGAGTACTCTACTTTTATTCTCACTTTTACTTGAACAAGAACAGGGAGGAGGCTGAACTACACACAGGCACAACAGACATGGTGATGGCAGGCGGATGGACGTCTGTCCGTCCCTCCAGGATTTCTTTATCTGATTTTACAGCAGCTTTTCTAAAAAGTTTCAATGATTTTAGGCTCTTTTTGTTTTTGCAATGAAACTGTGTGAGAAAGCTTCAGCTGTTTTACAGATGCTGTGATGTTTGCTGTCAGAAATTGCGGTTTTTAGTGGAATCCTTTATCCCTCCACCTGTGCAATGTTTCCTGTGCCACTACAAACATCCCTTTGCTGATTGTGGCCACATAATTATGTTGGTACTCCATCAATCCACAGCACTTGTTTCCAAACACATCAGGGTTCAGTAGATGTTCTGTAGATATTCTGTTGTTCTGACATTTTATGATGTGAAGGTTTTCTTCTACTGACTGACGGTTTTGGACTGTGGACAGTCAAGCTCCCGAGTGCTGAATGTTCCTGCAGGTTCATTCACATGGAGGTTCTGACGTGTCTTTCTGAGCAGTAAACAAGCAGTTCTCTCTGAGAGTCTTCTTGGTCTTCAGATCTCATGTTGACCTCCACAGTCCCCCTAAACTGCCATCTGTTAGTTCCATTTCACACTGTGGAGACTTGTTGTAGTCTTCTGCGGCACTGTGGACATCAGAAACTCTCACACGGCTGCTGAGAGGAAGCCCTGGTTGCTGAGTGTTTGGAAAGGCCTGAAACCAGCCGAGAGACCTCGTTAAACAGTCTGAGACTGCAGAACTCCTGAGGTTGCACAATGATCTTTTTATTTTTGTTCAGTTTATGAAAGAAAATGAAATTGCCTGAATGTTTGCTACAAATATTGTTTTCTCTTCCAGGCTGTTTACCTGTCTGGTTATCTAACGATCTATCCAATAGTTTTGCGACATATTTCTAGTATTGTGTGTTTTCATATCTTTTATTCGTCACATCCGGTTGTGTTCAGACTTTTACATTAAGCATTGTTGATGTGAGTTCAGTGAATGTTCTGTATGAAAAGTTAACGCCCTCAATCAGCTGACTAAATGAATCTAAATAAATATGTAATGATGCAGATTGTCTTCCATGAAGTTTAAAGTCTAACTTGGTCCTCTTAGAGACCCTGTTGAGGTCCTCTGGGGGGGCAGATGTGTGGACGTGAGGAGGAGACTCAGCCTGGAAGAACACAGTGAGCAGAAGTTCACCTCCTGCTTCCTGCTGTGTGTCACTAACAATGGGAGCGCTCAGCTTTCCCAAAACTCCCCGGGACAAAACCTGGAGGGGCGTCACAGAGTGTTCCCCCGTCCATACAAACATCACTGCGCCTCCTCCTCCTCTGCTGGTAAACCACGCTCCCCCGCTGGAGCACGCTCAGTACGGAGTCTGAAGGCAACATGACAACATGTTCCCTCATCAGATTGAGAAAGAAAAGAGAGAACCAGCTGTTCTGTTATTTTAATCACATGATACAGTTCATAAACAACAAAAGAGCTGAGGGTCGATATGGATCAGAGAGTGAGGCAATTAATAAATACTCTCTTAGCCAATCACACCACTTTCATTGCTCGTTTTCTTTTTACTTAATTCAGTAGTTAAAAAATGATTTCATGTAAATGTTAGCAGCTGCTGCACTGTGGTACAATGAGTCACTTGAAAGGAGGAAACTGTTCAGAGACCTGGGAGCAGCTGGAGAAACTGCTGCTTCTCTCTGCTCTTACTCAATTACCGGATAAAAATGAACTGCATATCTGTACAGCATCTATATAAATACTACTATATAAAAACTATAAGGAAATATCAAAGGAACATTAATAACAAGCAGTATGGCAGCAATACATCTAGTCTAATCCAAAAAAAGAAGAAGGGAATGACTGTGCAGGGGACATTTATGGTCCTGAGGAATAGTGTCAAAGTGAGACCTCCTACGGTCTCTTTGTTAAAGGCCAGCAACCCCAGGTCTGACCGCAATCCTCCATGAACTTCAGGTGTTTCTCAGGTTTCTCCCTGCAGTGGCGAGAAGAAGCTGGTGGACGAAGTTCAGTTCAGTTTACTTTTATTTGTATAGCGCCACGTCATAACAGGAGGTTTCTCAGTACAGTACTTGGGTAAATGTACACTTTCCACAACTATGATATAATCAGATAGGTTGGAGAACCTACTTTTGTTTGAGCTCCTGATGGACCACAGAACTCATCAGTCCTCGCATGGGACAAGGTGTTTTCAGTGTTTGTGGTCTAAAGGTCGAGTCCAGGACAGGTTGACCTGCTGGGACAAACCCTGACCCGGCCTGTGTGCCAGGACTGCAGCACACAGTTGGCTGCTTTGTTTCCACTAATGAAGTCTTTAATGAGGACACTGAGAGGTCACAGAGTCCTGCAGCAGAACAGCCACCCCTGGATCCAAGAAGTCCTTCATGCTAACGGAAGCTACAGCAGCATTTTTGTAAGAGTGATAAAATTGCGTTTGTGTACGTGTGATACAGTGATTGGTCATGGCAGACGTCCACCCACCTAGAGTTGTGGTCTGTCCGAGGTTTGTGCCTCTTAAAAAAAAGTTTTTCCTTGCCGCCGTCTCCAACGGTCTTTGCTCATCGGTGGGCAACTGTCTGGGTCATCGCTCACATGTCCCTATACGAGATTCGGCTCTACCCCGACCCGCTGCTCTTTTGAACACAGTGTCCTGAGATACACTTCTGTTATCGATTTGGCGCTATACACCAATAAACTGAAACTGAATTTACATTGTTAAAGCTTGCATCTTGTGTTAAAAGTATTTGCTAACGAGTCGCATAAAAAACACATTCTGTGATATCTTATCAAAACTCCAACAAAAAGAGCATGTAAAGCCAAGATTTACTGATGTGTAATAACTAGAACTTACTTCAGAGTTATACCAGTGGCAACACATTAGAACATTATGCAAACATAAAAACACATCTACACGGATACAAGTTCTTATTAAGCAGGTGCAGTTTCTTAGCAGTTCTTACAAGGTGACTTGACTCGACTTTGTTCTTTTTATCAATCCAGGGAAAACCGCTCCACGGACAGGCGGCAGCCACAACTCACTAACCGGCCACCTTCTGCGTTTCTAAGGCTAATTTTCAGGTACAGAAGGCCTCCAGTAGGCAAGCTGCTCTTGCCCACAGTGAAAGCTCACGCAGCAGCTGGCTGTGCTCTCCGTTACCTCCACATCGTTGCCACACGCCAGCAATATTAAGTAATCAATTCCGTGAAACCTGATGGCACACATTTGAGGCGCGACTTTTCTCCTGTTAACTTCAACCTGCTCGTCACTGTGGCAACCTCGCGCAACTCCGCGGTTCATGATTTCTGCTGTGTCTTACCTCTGAGCCTCATGCATCTGAACTTATCTGACTGCAACCCCTTCCACACAGGAAACGTCAGGCAAGAGGACACAACAAGACCACTGCCCGCGTACGTTTTTTCTGTTTGTTACACATCAACTCACCACATCGTCGTCGTGTACCTCACTACACCACATCAAAGGACTCATAACCTACCCTCATGATTTAACGATATACTACGACTAACACAGTACGGCCCTAAAAATATACATACAATTTAACTCACAGTATCAATCGTAATATGTTATAAAATACACGTGTAATGTAATACGATAGCTGTGCTATAATATCTAATCACCACCGTTCGTATACTACTAAAACTAGTACTCCATATATACACACTACGTGTGTTATATACACTACCCAGTCGTGTACTATACCCATCCACGTGTGCTATATACAGAACATCCAGAGCCGGGCTCGTCACTGAATCCCGGCAAGGGTCTGTCTGGTTCCCTCCCCGGCTCCTGGTGCCACATGTCAAAAGTACTCGTGACGGCAACGGCGACTACTGAACCCCGAAGTTGCTCCTGATGCCGCTGAATCGGTGTGATGAATGTTATCAGAAACCCTGCACTTATTTCTGCTTGCGTGGGCCTTTGCCATGGCTCGCTGTGAACTGTGTCGGTAGAAAGTGAACTCTGCCTGACACGTCAGTGTAAAAGACGCTTTAGGAGTGGCTCACGGACCCAAGACCTAGAAATGCTATACCACAGTACCGGTCCATTCCTACTCTTACCCAAACTACAGTGCGTTATATCCACATACACCGGGTTCAATATAATGCATGTGTATACTACAAATACCGAGTGTCACTATATACAAATACCCCAGCTGGGTTATCAATCACAGTGTACTATACGCAAATACCGCTGTGAATAGTACAAATACAGCTGTATACGCCCGCGATAATAACAGTCGTGTGTCTAAAATACACGTGTATCATATTACAACATACATCGTCGCTCATATCACATCAGTGTATATAAATACCATTGTTAAAAAACAGTGTTTATCCGTGTGTATAATAATATCGTCGTGATATACGTACCCTAAAATCCAGTCTCTATAACCGACACACTTGTGTAATCAGATAGTGTTATAATACAGATGAATAAAATTAATGATGCGTATATGAATACAGTGTATACACCGGCCACCCACTTAATACAGTGTATTACGCACTGTAATTACATATAAACTAACCAACTGTATTATATATACTAACTACAGACATGTACATTGGGATGTATTTACACACGATCTGTTAATATACAGTGCATATACAAACTACACGTGTGGAATCATAATACAGTGAACGTCAGATAATACAGTGTGTGATTAACAGTGTATTACTAATACACCAATGTACATAAATACACAATTGCGTATAACTGAAAATATACAGTGTCATAAATAATATAGACATTGATAATAATAAATAACTTGTGATACCAAATAAAAAATAACATTAGATAGTAACATAAAATACAAGTATAGATATATACATGGTAACCTACTGAAAATTTGGACAGCACAGACTCCAAAATGAAAACAACACTTTATGCACATACATGGATTCAAACGGACAAAAACTTTGCTTTCACGAAGTCTGTTTAAATCATTCCTTTTCGGTTTGGACTGGGATTCGGGAGGTTTACCACGTCTGAGTCACGACCTTTAAATGAGTCAATAAAAGGAAGGTTTTTAACAGCCGAGACAAAGTCGAAAACCAGCAGCAGGTTTCCTGGTTTCTGCTGTTAGGCTGAGCTTTCTGTTGGAAGTAAGCAACTCATTTATGACTTCGTCACCATGTGGGCTGAAAAGTGTTGGCTTTTATAGAGCAGAACTTTGTCCAGTTCCTCCAAGACGAAATAAACCTGCTCTGCACTCAACGGCGAAGAGCTCCCTTGTTGCATCCGCAGCTCTGAGGACAGTGCCCTGCTCAAGGGCCACAGTAGGATACGAATAGATAGCGATACGACCTCAGACTAGAATACCGATACTACGATAGACGTATTTATTCATCCCTTAAGGGGAAATCACGAGTTTCTCCCAGCAGTGACACTCCACAGACTGGGATAAAACCAGCAAGATTTAAATTTAGAGGAGGCATGCCAAAGTCACCTGTACTACATACATACTCAATAATAAAAATGCATAATATAATAATAATATAGAATAACAACAATTTAAAAATCAATCACAGAAATGGAGTGCCCGGCCTTAGCTTACTATGGTGCGAAGCTGGTGACCATGAGTGGAACCTTTGCTGAACGTGTCATCCCGATCTCATCTAACCACAAAACCGCTCTTCCTGTCGTGTCACTATCACATAAAGGCCAAGAAAAAATACCACTTGAAAAAAAAAATCCATATACACGATCAAAAACACCGTATGTGTGGTCACCAAAATGCAAGGGAGCACTGTTGCGCCGGGTGTACAGTTGACTCACAGAAGATATTCGGAGTTTAGAGCTTTTTTGGTTTTCCCCACCCTGGGGGTGGAGGTTGAACGAGCCTCATGGCATGCGAAGGAGGAACGATCTCCTCAGTCTTTCAAGTGGACAGGACAGGTGACAGGGCAGCGCTGTTCGCTGACAGGCTGCTCGCTCTGGCTGTAGATGCGTGCTGGTGCAGCTGGATGCAGTTGGAATGCGTCGCATGATTGAGCAGGAGCTGTTCAGCGCTCCCCCGCCGACGCGCCCCGCCCGCCGCGCCCCCCCCCGCCAGCCCCCCGCAGGACCCTCGCGCCCCGTCGCGTCTACCAGCACTGTCAGGCCTGTCCAGCTCTGTAGTGGTCTGTACCGCGAACTCCCACACCGCGTCACCCCCGGGTTGAAATGCGGTCACGACGCTTCCGGGTGAGCGCCCTCGGGCTTTCTGCAGGCTCCAACCCACACCATCCCCTCCTTGGGTCGTTGGGGTGTTGACGCCCAACACCGCGCAGCAGGGTGGTTTCGGAGGTCACACCAGATCGTGAGGCACCAAAGCGCCTGGCACATGAGCTTTCCTCGTACGTCCCTCCTCTGGTCACCTCGCTAGCTAAGCAGCCCACAATAGCCATGTCCGTCTGCGAACTCTTTGCCGTGACAACAAGGACGCTTCCCTCAGTTGTATTTGCAAAGTCCACAGCAGGCGTCGACTCCCACGTCGAACATCTTACAAGGCTATTTTTCAGGTCTGTTAACCCCAGTTTTAGGTCCAGGTCGCAAGCGAAAGCTGCCTGGTCCCACGAAGCCACAACGAAATGGAGGCTGTCTGATTGAAAAGTGTCCATCTCTTAAACAATGATCCATGAAAAAGTGCCAGCTTCAGTCAGATTCAATGGGTGATTAAGTCCCAGAAGGGTCTACCCTCCGTCATCACCTGAATACGAAGAGCGCTACATTCTATACTGCGTCGAACGCTCTCACATTCCAATCAATAACTCCAGTAATCCAGAAGCTGTCACACAGTGACTGCTTTACGCATCCACTGTTTAACGATCCCTTGGATGGCCTTTTTACACTCCTAGACTTCTGAACCAGATGAACGGATTCTTAAGTCCATCGGACGTCCTGGATCTTACAGTTTATCCAGCAAAAAACAAGACGCTGCAGCTAACCGTATCCAGGCCCAGCTCGGCTTCGCAGCCCCCTCCGGGCGAACGTCCTTTGTCTGTCCAGCAGCGTGAGAGAGAAATAGCTTTAGAAGGTGAAACTGTTTTATTCAGTGTTTTTACGTGGTTATTAATCATGGGTTCTGTATTGTTTTGGAGCACGGAGGGAGACATCTGTGGATAAATCTGGACTGCCCGGTAGACAACCTCCATGAATCCATGGACACCTGAAGAAATCCTAACCGGAGGGGGGAGAGGAGCCATCGACTGCAACTGACGCCAATGGGTGGTGAATGACCAACAACTCCACTGATCCCCACCGCTGCATGCACCACCCGCCGTCATCACACTTCATTGTTTTCTGTTATCTGTTTGGATGTTGAGCAAGACACCCCTAGTGGGCACGAACAGTAACCAAAACAAAAGCTGTAGGCCTTAGTATCAAATAATTGTGTCCTTGTGCTCGCCTTTTAGAGTAAGTAACAGAGAGACTTTTGTAGCACTACAAACTTTCCGACGACCTGGTTTGGTGGGGCCGCTTGCGCGCAGGTCGCCTCTATTTCCTCCGAACGAAGCCTGAAGGCTGGCGAGCCTGTGAACAGTGAAAATAGTTTACTCAGCCAGATCACCCGCCCGCTCCTTCTGTAAGTCGAAGCCCCTCGTCCTTCGTGTCCCTCCCGCTGGGACGCTCCACCAGCAAAGCGGCG
>NW_023339663.1:139880-143113 GCF_004916995.1 Morone saxatilis
AAATGACTCAGTACGCTTACCGTCAGGCAGAGAGAGTCAGAGATTATTGTTACTATTATATGAATCAGACAGTACAGACCTCTGCCCTGTATCTAAAGCAGTGACTTATGACCTGTATCTAAAGCACTGACAGCTTTTTTTTCTGAAAGACAGTTAGTGTCAAATGATTTGACTTCACTAAAACTTATAAAATCTGACTTCTGTCTTGTATCTGCCCTGTCCTCTATGTCAAATGGACCCAAATCTTGCACTGAATATCAGAAACTTTAAATCTTTAACTGTCTCTGAAAGACAATTTGTGTCAAATAATTGGACACTGAGTAGTCAAAAGACTAGAAAGGCACTAGTACAGTCCATTTACCATTTCCTTTACTAAAAGTGAAAAAATAAAGTTAATATTGACAATATTACTTTTATTAATAATATAATTATTGCTACTATTAAAATTATTAAATAAACAGTATCACTGACAGGGCAAACCTTAGTCAAGTCAGTGGATGTTCTGAAAAAAAATCCGTTCTGTAGGATGTAATCTTATAGGCAGAATAACAAGCAAAATAATGACTGAAGATAATATTGTGTGATTGCTGCACAATGAGAGCACTTTGTTATCAGCTGCAAACTAAACACGTTAAATTAAACTTCAGTTGTCTGCAGTGTGAGAAAATACAAACCTAAATTCCTGAATATGAACTCACTGAGAAACTCATCAGAGAAAGAGCTCAGTGTGACGGGCTGAAAGCTGATGAGGATCTGAGCTCCTTACTGAGGTCACTGTGACTCCACAGAAAGGAATGGGAGAGGAGGGGGAAGCAGAGAGGAGGTGGAAGCAGAGAGGTGGGGGAGGCTTAAATTCATGTATAATTAAGGGGGTGGCTGCTTTTAGTGACAGGTGGGTGCCAGCCACTGTCGGCAGATATAATGGACAGAGCTTCTCGGTCTGTGAAGTAAAGCCAACGTGGAAATGTCTTAAACCTGCAACAGCCAGCAGGGGGCAGTTCCACTCTGATAGTTTTGAGAGAGAAGTTGATTTATTATCTCAGTAAACAGTTTCCTGATGAGTTTCTGGTGTCAGTCTCTAGTTTCAGTCTCCCTACATACAGCAAGATGTTTATTTAGTAAATGATGGTCCCATTTAGAATAAAATAGACCATAAAGCAGGGTATGCTTTAGGGCGGGACCAGCTTGTGATTGACAGCTCATTCTCAGTGAGTCCGTCCAGCTCAACAAAAAAAACAATAAAACACTCTAAAACACACTATCATGCATGAAAAACATGAAAATCACCTCATCACTGAGATGACAGACAGTATATATACAGTATCTGTATATATACTGTTGTGGAGGTGGGTGTGGTTTGCACTCAGCTGCAGAGGAAACAGCTGTGTGGAAGGCTTTGAGAGCAGCACCAGGTGAGTTGATTGTCTCAGCTGATCCATGAGCTAATCACTCTCACCTCTTTTGAGGCAGTAGTGTGCTGGACCTCGGGCTCGACAGATGACGGAGGAGACACAACTGCAGCAGACTGCAGGAAGCAGGCACAGTTGTGTGTTGATTGTGTTTGCAGCAGTAAAAAGAATAAAGTCATCTTGTTCAACAATACCTGTGGTTGGTCTATGTGCTGGGAGAACCCTCGTTAGTAGCGGGTCTTGCTACAACTGTGTATGGTTTGGTCATGGTTGGTGTTGACTTTTTAAATATTTAACTGTAAAGACCTCCTGAAATGAATACAGAGGTGAGAGAAACAGAAAGATAAAAAGATCAACAATAAATCATTTAGACGGAACACTGAATTAATTAAAAACATTTCCTCATTATGTTTCTTTAACACTGAACACTGCTGTCCAATACAAACATGAACTATATGGGGTGCAAGATTTGTATTTTACTGGACTGATATGAAGTCTGATGTTCCTGAATCAGGACTACAGAGCCAGTAGCACAACCACAGTGAGGTTCTGGTCCAGGTTTTAACTGGTTAGCGTCCAGTGTTTCCCTGTGAGACTGTGTTCAGTGATTAAGTCATAATAACACTATTAGAAACTTGGCTACAGACATGAAGAATGTGAACAGCTGATGATGGTTATATAATTCGACTTTCTGATGGTTAAAAACAGCTGTTATATATCTGAGTATGATAACTTAAAGAGAAACTGTAAAAGTTCCCAGTGGAACGGTTCCTAAAACCTGCTGCGTCACATTTTATAGATCAAACAATACAAATCCAGTTTGTGATGTTCTTTATTTCTATAGAGTCAAGGACAGTAAAAGAAGAGATCTGTGTTCAGGATTAAACCCGGACAGTCATTGTGCGTCCGTCTGTGGCAAACACTTCATCACAGGTTAGTTAATGATGTTCCTCATAATTCATTAATTAATGGCCTGTATGTTGGTGTTAGAATCAGATTAACAACAATTTTGATTTTGATGTTCTTAATTTTCACAAATTGCAAATAACAGCATGTTGAGACGGTCTCTGCTGCTTAGATTTCTGATAATGTTGGACAAACAGTGTGGATGTAACTGTGTTTTTAATTAGAATCAGTGCATATTTGCAGCTTTCAAACGTGGTGTTAGTGGTTAGGGGAACAGGGATGATTGTCTGTATTCTGGGAATTTCACAGTTCAGACAGAGTTATGTAATAAATATAATCTTTGTTAGGTCTGTGGTTGTTTCTTGGAAGTTTCCCTCACTCTCATCTGGAGCCGAGAACCACAGAGAGCAAACTGTTTGTCTTTGAGGTTTTATGAGGACAACAAAACCAAACTTTTTCTATTAGATGCCTCTGAGTAATGCTCAGGGATGGAGCAGGTTCTGCTGGCTTTACAATAAAACCAGATTAGAGTGGGTTCAAACACATACAGGTGAGCTGGAGACTCTGGTCTACAGGTATTTAATATTGTGTTATTTGGGACACCAACTGTGGGTGAATGTTACAAACTTATATCATTTTTCCTTTCTGAGTTTTACACACATGGGTCAGAACGGGCCGATTACTTCGGCCATGATGGGATTTATAATGAGAAGACTGCCAACAAGTGTGCACCACACAGATTTATATATCTAAATATTTCCTTGCTTAAAGTGTAACTACAGCCGTCATTTCGGCTAGCGTCTCCCTTTAAAAAATTTAGCCGTTTAAAAGACTGGCTCATTTTTATATTTATTTATTTTTAAGAAGCTAGCCTGGGGGTAACCCATTTTATCTGGGAAATAATCACTGGGAGGAATG
>NW_023339663.1:143213-147178 GCF_004916995.1 Morone saxatilis
AATGTTATAAAGAGTTCGGTCTAGACCTGCTCTATTTGAAAAGTGTCCTGAGATAATTTCTGTCATGAATTGGCGCTATACAAATAAAATTGAATTGAATTGAATTGAATTAATGATTTCTGATGCAATTAACTGGCCATAATTCTCTAATGCTGAATTGGATTGTAACCAAATGTTGTACATAAAGCCACATTGCACATAGTTGTAACATTTCATATAATTGTACCGACAGGGTTAGGGTTAGCTACAGTAACAACATACACGACTTCTCCAGAAGCATGTGCACAACATATGTTTGGGTGGTTTTGTCAGAGATTCACTTCTTGCTGGGAGTACCAAGGAGGTGTGTTTACACTGCTAGCCCAGGAGCTCTGGACTGCTGGGGACTGAGCACAAAGGCCAGAGTGGGGCAATGCTGGTCTCAGCAGCCTTACAGTAACTGCGACCAGGACCGAACACAGCTTTCCTTACCATCCGAGGCTGGCTGATGTCCAGCGGCTCCGACCAGGAGTGACTCTGGGGATGAAGACCCGGCGGGTTCAGGCAAAGACAGGAGAGGAATGAAACAGAGGAAGAGGAGCCAGTTTGTAGCCAGTTAATTAGTCAGTAACTGTTAACGTTATCCATCATCCATCGTATCGATCAGTCAGGATTAGTTTCAGTGAAGTTGGAAGTTATTTATTCCGTGTGTTGAACAACCAGACTGTGTGATGTTACACTGTGTTGGAATAAATTAACTAAATGTTCGGTCTCCTTGTTGGTTGTTCAGACACGTTCACAATAATTACTGCTGTTTCTGTTGTAATCTGGTTATAATCAATACAGTAATATCAGAAACAAATATACAGTTTATAATCAATACAGTAATATCAGAAACGTGACTTTTACCACCTTTACAGGAGCCAATAAGGACCTGTCAATACTGCAGTAATACGTAGATTGCTCTGATGGATGGTTTCCCCAAAATCTCTACAATGAACGTGCAGAGTACTGAACTGGGTACGTGTCCCTTTAATGAAGGTAAAGTGTTTCTAACTGCTGCTCACTGATCAACCAATTTGTTCTAAAAAGTCATAGCAACACAAGAGGTGTCACTTTGGTTTATTTTTGTTGGCCAATGGTTGCATTGAGTCTCAAACTGAGTATTTTGTTGTCATAACGAGATAAGGACTCATTGATTGTTAGTCAAAGCACTGACTGTATGATACAGTGCGAAGGATGTGCAGGTTTAAAAGATGAAGACAGTAAATAAAGACAGTTTGTAGAACGTTGCATCGCCGACAGAACATTGCTTTTAACTTTTATCTCTGAGAGAAAACATTCGTGACCTGCAGCCTGTGATAATGTGAATTTACAGCTCTGATATTCAGTCTGATCCAAACCACCTGCTGGTTGTGGAGGTTTCTGTAAGGATCAGGTTGGTACATCTGCACATCTGGAGGTGACTCCTGTAAACCAGGCTTTATTACATCACAGCAGAGCCTGTTTATGGCTGTAAATATGTTTACACACACAGTTCATCAACTGTTTCACTCAACCACCACCAAACCTCTGTGAATTTACACTCCATTTTACACTTTTATTAAACTTTTTTTCGTATCATTGGATACAGCAAGACTGAAAAAGAAATAGGGTAAATAAATAAATTAATAAGTAAGAAAGAAATAAAAGATATTCTTCTTTTGGATTATGTCCTTAGGTATCAGTCCATGGTATACAATCCAGGGGTCCCTGGGAATCCATTAGTCTAAAATCTCCTCGAAGATCTTCAAAACACTGTCCCAAAATGTTTGTATTTTTAAGTCCAAAAGACATGTGATTGATTGGCATTCATTTGGCCGTACTGCCTCCAACATTGCTGCTGAATGCCCAATTGTTTATTCTTTATTTTAGGCGTACAAAATGTATTAAGTTCTTCCAACCAAATTCCCTCCATCTTTTGGAACTTGTGGAAATTTGTTGTGTTCTACACATGGAAAATGCCATTCACTTGTTAGACAATTTAATGTTAAATTCCTCTTCCCATTTCAATTTTACATATAATGAGTTTCTACCATTTCACTTTTGAAGACTATTCTACAACATGGAAACAATCTTTGAGGGGGTTTATTCGTAAGCACCCGTCAAGATTTCATTACCTTCCACTGAAAGTCATTTTTTAATCTCTGTATTATAGAAATTAGTTGTAAATATCCGAAAAGGTTCTCTTTTTCTAAATTGAATTCTCGTTTGTGTTCTTAAAAAGATTTATAACCCTTTCTAAGTGTACACTTAGCTGTTATTAATTTCTCTGTGCATTTCACAAATGTATTATCTATATCCAATTCAAGAGTTAATGTCGGTTTCCAAGTTGTTTTGTAGTTTATATGCAGTGTGTTATTACTGTGTATATGCAGTCTGTTACTACTGTATTTGCAGTGTGTTATTACTGTGTATACGCAGTGTGTTATTACTGTATATGCAGTGTGTTATTACTGTGTATATGCAGTGTGTTATTACGGTGTATATGCAGTGTATTACTACAGCAATTATCGCAAACTTAAAGCTCTTTCCATCCACCAAAGTATTATATAACCCATTCTCCTCTACTGTTCCACCTGTTTCTTTAACATGGTAACTGCCTCCGATAGAAACAAACTTATATGCATCACAAACGACTCAAACATATTGGTCTCCCTAACCCCAACCATCCTTTATCACCTCCTTCAATGCTTTCTTTATTACGTCCTTTAATGCTTCCTTTATTAGCTCCTTCAATGCCTCCCTTATTACGATCCTTTAAAGCTTCCTTTATTAGCTCCTATCAAGCTTCCTTTTATTACGTCCTTTAAGCTTCCTTTATTTAGCTCCTTCAATGCTTCCTTTATTACCTCCTTCCTTTATTATCTCCATCAATGCTTCCTTTATTATCTCCTTCAATGCTTCCTTTATTACCCCCTTCAATGCTTCCTTCATTACTTCCATCAATGCTTTTTTTTATTACCTCCTTCAATGCTTCCTTTATTATCTCCTTCAATGCTTCCTTTATTACCTCCTTCCTTTATTACCTCCTTCCTTTATTACCTCCTTCAATGCTTCCTTTATTATCTCCTTCAATGCTTTCTTTATTACCTTATTCCTTTAGTACCTCCTTCCATGCTTCCTTTATTACCTCCTTTCTGTAATACCTCCTTCAATGCTTCCTTTATTATTTGCTTTAGCAGAGGACACTCCGGATAATCTTTTAGATACCAAAGGAGATAATGCTATCCCATAATTCCTTGCGGTAGCATCATTTTAAAAGCCGCCGTTCACAAATACAAATTATCAAAATGAGTAACAAGTATAGTTACTGCAAGTCAAGAAGCATAAATATAAAAATATAAAATGAACAATAATATATGGACAAATACTAAAAAGACAATAACAGATAGTATGACAGAGGTCAGAGGTCATGCTGTTCACAATTTAAGTCAGTACGATGTCCTCACAAGTATAGCTGCATAAACATGCGTGTACATTCTGAATCCAGTGTACTTTCTGGATAACAACAAACACATGCACCACCCCACCCCCCCACCACCCTAACATAACACTCCCCCACCCACACAGTTAATCCATTGAGGAATGTGTGTGTACGTGTGTTAGCAAGATAGCGTGTGCAGACATGTTGGAGTTGTGAACTCGGACTAAAGTAAACATCTGTCTCTAAAAATAAAACTCAATGTTCTGTACAGCCACCATTAACTGACTGTAGTACTGTAATAATACTATAATCCCCACTGTCTGTCCAAGTTCAGGAACTTTAACTAATGTTAAATCAGATATATCTTTAGACTGTTTTTCTGCTATCTTCATCAGTTAACTTCAATAATTTCTACATCGAAGCCATCAACCTGTCTATTAGACCCCATCCCAACTAGGCTGCTTAAAGAAGTCGTACCCTTAATTGGCACTTCTTTACTGGATATGATTAATCTTTCTTT
>NW_023339663.1:147278-153202 GCF_004916995.1 Morone saxatilis
ATAACTTCATATATATGTAACTGTACTCTGATAACTTTATATATATGTAACTGTACTCTGATAACTTTATATATATGTAACTGTACTCTGATAACTTCATATATATGTAACTGTACTCTGATAACTTTATATATATGTAACTGTACTCTGATAACTTTATATATTTGTAACTGTACTCTAATAACTTCATATATATGTAACTGTACTCTGATAACTTTAAATATGTAACTGTACTCTAATAACTTTAAATATGTAACTGTACTCTAATAACTTTATATATATATATATATAAGACAATCACAGAATCTGACCAACAGCTGATAGAAAAAGTTTTTTATTATACGATCCGCTGACTGTGATGACATCACAGAACAGGAAATGGAAGACAAACTGAAGCATTAAAGAGAGGTCAAAGGTCACTGCAGTGTTCTCAGTTATTGATCCAGTATTGATCAGAATATCTCTGTTTTTACACACATGAACCGTTCTGACACAAAAATTTGTTTTGTTCTAAAAAACTTTCAAAGCTGAAAAAAACATCCAGTTCCTCTTTTAATTTGGAGCCTTCATCTGTTTTTATTCACCTAAACGTCCTGATGAAAACAAACCAACAGATGAGTCACTTTCACTGTAGTTTTGTGTTTCACTTCTGTATTTATAATATACAATGTGTATATACAGTAGATATAAACAGAAAACCTCTAAAGAAAGTTTTATGTGTAAAAAGAGAGAAAGAAATATCTGAACAATTCTGAGATTGAAGTAAAAAATGTATTTTTTTCTCAAAAATGTTCCTTTTAATATCTGTATGCAGCGCTGATCGTTTCTGGGGATCAATACATGTGATAGATCAATGAGTTCAGTAACAAAAACCAATAATAATAAGCATAATAAATGTATTTTTGCATAGCGCTTTTAGCAAAGTTACAAAGTGCTAACAAACAAAAACAAACTTCATTCAAAAACACGTTTTAACACAAACTGACAGAAAAGCAGTGAAATGATAAAAAACTATTCCAAAACCACAGAAACAAAGATTATCAGTTTTATTCTTCACACATGAATGATTATCGGTTATTGATGATTGATTATTGATATTTCAAATAAAAGTTTCTTCTGATTGAACAAAATCTTCCTGATTTTGTTTATGACACAGGAAGTGATGTCGTGTTGAAAATGAATAATCAATAATTTGATTGATTTTATGTTGTTAATAATTATCATTAATTGAATTGATCTTTCACCATTTTGAGGACATTCTAAATAGTGAAACATACAAACAGCTGTGAGGTCATATTGATCGTCAGATATTGATCATCAGCCAGAATACGATTAAATTATAAAAATTGATCAGGTAGATTTGTTTGAAATGGTGAAATTGATCTTTTTCTGCTCAAAGTTCAGATGGTTGAAGCACCTTTTAATCAGAAGAACAAACACAGAACATAAAGTGCAGCGGGAGGAGAGATCAATATCGAATAATAATCAATAATCAATAATAATACTGCAGCAGTGAGTCTGTAAACAAAACGTTGTCAGAACAACAACACTGTAAAAATCAAGTGATAAAATATTGATTGTGTCTCTGAACCGAGGCAGCCTTATTGATTATATTAATATTTATTGATAAATGTGTCTGACAGTCAGTTAATAACTGCCTGCACTTTAAATTCTCATTTAAATGATGCATTGATAAACTCAAAACAAATAAATATAAATGAAACGTAAATAAAATCATTAATTTATTTAACTTTAAGTTTATAAATGTATCATACCAACTGAACCAATTAATTAACACTTATTCTAATTAATCTATAATTCTTCCGGTGGCTCAAACACAAAAGCTGAATATGAATAAAAATCTTAAAAGACTGAAATATTTCAGAATTATACAAAAATAAGAATTCAAACAACAGTTTTCTCTCTAAAATCCTCTAAAATGTTAAAAATAAAAACGTTAAGCGTCGAGTGGTTTCAAAGAAAGATTGAATACAAAAATATAGAAAAGCATCAATAACTTCATTAATAACTGATTATCTGCAGCTCATCACTTCATTTTTCAGAAACACGAGGAGACATTGAATGCCTCACAGATTCACATTCTAACGTCTCATTTTATTAAATCATTTTATCTTAAAATAAAATGATTTTATTATTATATATGAACGTATTTATTTTTAAGTTCAGTTTCCTCACAGACAGTTTTACTTTACTGACAGTAACACACGTATGTGTGTGTATAAATACAACTATATCTATATATTTATATATATAAATATATGATATATTAATTTAAATATATATATATATATATAGATATATATATAAATATATATCTGTATATTCTGAAGTTAAAATCAGCTGATTGGTCCTAAAACACCACAGAAGAAGAAGAGTGAATAAATAAAACAAGACGTGAGTTTCATCAGACACAAACATGGAGGTCGAAGGAGCAGATCAATACCAACATTGATTATCAGAGAGCCTCTGTGGCCGATACTAGTACATTTTATATATTTCTAATATATTTGTTTTTTTTTTAAAGGAGGCACCAACAGAATCATTCATTATTGAATATTGATGTGAAATCAATATTTCGTAGCAGTAGACACATTGAAGACGAGGCGGAAAAACAGAAAGAACATCTTAAACGTTTTAAAAATCAATTGATTATTTTAAGACAATTAATGAATTATTAATGGGCACTCTTTATTTGAATATGATGATGATAATGAGAGCTGCAACAATCAGTTAATTAATTGATTAGTTGTTAAATATTCAGTGAATCTCCACCTGTTATTTTAATTTTAATTCTTTTAATAAAAATGTCTAAATTCTCTGATTTCAGATTCTCAGTGTGGAAACTGAACATTTGACATTTTATAGACAAAACAACTGATTGATTAATGGAGAAGATGATTGACAGATTAATCAATAATGAAAACAATTGTTAATTGGAGCTCTGCTGTTAATTGATTCACATAAACGATTAAATGGTAATAATGTGAAATGTTTTCTATCGGGTCAGAACTGATAACTGATAACTGTATTGATCAGCAGAGCCTCCGTACATTCACTCTTTGGACTAAAAGTCAGTTTTAGAAACATTAAAACATTTAAATTAAAATATGAAAAACACGTTAGACATCATCAGGACTCCGTATCAGCGCTGCTCTTCATCATCATCGTCATCGTCATCATCATCATCATCATCGCTTTCTTTCTTAGAAAAACGTTTCATCACGCTGCCGAAACTCCTGCTGAGCTGACAGCAGCCAGAGTTAACGAGGAGGAGGAGGAGGAGGAAGAGGAGGCGTGCTGGAAGATTTGAGCTGATTGACAAGCAGAGAAACTTTCCTGAAGACGTGTTTCCACAGGTTTGATCCTCCTCCTGCGGCGAGAGGAAGAGGAGGAAGAGGAGGAAGAGGAGGCTCCGTCTACAGCAGCATACACCTGAAGAAGCTCTTTTTAGAGCGAGACTCTGTGATTTTAACGGGCCCGCCTCCTCCTGGCGGGTTGCTGTCGTTCTGCAGGAAACAAACAACACAAAGAGGTCAAAGGTCACAGAGACGACCTCTGGTCCAATCAGCTTCAGACGAGAGATCAGATGATTGGGACTTCCTGTGATGTCACTCTGAGGTGATGATAAGATTTTATTACTTTAAGATGATTGGATATTGAAAATATAACTTAGTTGTAGCTGATTGGACGAGAGCACCGACTGCTGGGCTGTGATTGGTGGACAAACATGTCCTGAACTCTTGTACTGATGCCTGTCAATCAAACTGTGACTTTGTGATGTCACTTCCTGTTTATCTAAATATGGTCTGTTCACACTAAAAGCATTAGTATTGTTATAGTTATTCACAATAATTCTCCCAGAATGCATTGTGAATGTTTGATTGAACGTATTACATAATTTCCTGTTGACTGTCGATACTTTCATTACAGTATGTAACAGACTACTGTTACTGTAGATATTAATAATAAAACACCATCAAGCTAAAAGTTACTAAACTTCAATCAATCAATCAACTGCAGATAAAGATTCAAAAGTTATGTTTCTGAGCGGTGCACTGCATTGTGGGAGGATACTGTGATCAATAAACTGATCTCAGTTCAGTGTTCAATCTGGCTTTCAAAGTAAAAGCAAATGTAGACTTCACAATAAAACTCACCATTTTTCTGTTTAGTCTGCTCATGATGTCTCTGCCGAGTGTGAAAAAGGCCTGTGGAGGATTTCATCTGTCAGTCTGTGCAGGGGATGTGATGATGTCATGTGATGATGTTATGTGATGATGTCATGTGATGATGTCATGTGACGATGGTCTGATCCTCACTCACCTCCTCCACGTTGATGCCAGACTTTGCGCTGGTTTCTAAAAACTTGATCCCGTAATCGATTGCCAGCTGAACGACAAAAGGAGACGTTTACATTAAACACAGAACATCTGGAGACTGACTGTGAACATCTGGAGACTGACTGTAAACATCTGGAGAAACATCTGGAGATGAACGTCGGAGACTACTGTAAACATCCGGAGAATGAATGTAATTTGGAGGCTGACTGAACATCTGTAGACTGACTGAACGCACTGGATACTGACTGTGAACATCTGGAACTGCACTGTGAAACATCTGGATACTGACTGAACCGTCTGAACTGACTGTAAACATCTGGGAGACTGACTGTGGAAACATGGAGATGACTGTAAACCATTCTGGAGACTCGACTGAACATCTGGAGACTGACTGAACATCCTGGAGACTGTAAACATCTCGGAGACTGTAAAACATCTGGAGACGAAGTCTGCGACTGACTGAACATTTGGAGATCAGACTGAACGTCTGGATACTGAACTGTGAACATCTTGGAGACCTGACTGAAGCATCTGGACGACCTACTGGTGACATCTGGAGACCTGACGACCTGCTGGAGACTGACTTGTAAACATCTGGAGACTGACTGAACGCTGGCGAATGACCTGAACATTTGGAGACCGACTGAAACGTCTGGATACTGATGTGAACATCTTGAGACTGACTGAACATCTGGAGACTGACTGTGAAACATCTGGAGATGAACGTCTGGAGACTGGACTGTAAACATCTGGGACTGACTGACGTCTGGCGCTGACTGAACATTTGGAGACTGACTGAACGTCTGGTTACTGACTGTGAATCATCTGGGAGACTGACTGAACATCTGCAAGACTGACTGAACATCTGGCCAGACTGACTGTGAACATCTGGAGACTGAACGTCTGGAGACTGACTTGTAAACATCGGAGACTGACTGAACATCTGGGATCACTGTAACATCTGTGGACTGAACATCTGAGAACTGACCCGTAAACATTTGGAGACTGACTGAACTCTGGAGACTGAACTCTGGAAACTATTGTAAAATCTGGAGACTGAACGTCTGGAGACTGACTCGAACATTTGGAGATGAAAGTCTGAAGACTGACTGTGGATATCAGGGACCTGAGCAACATCTGATACTGACTGTGACATCTGGAGATGGACTGTAAACCATCTGGAAGACTGACTGAAACATCTGGAGACTGACTGTAAAAACATCTGGAGATGAAACGTCTGGAGACTGACTGTAAACATTTGGAGACTGACTGAACGTTGGAGATTGGACTGTAAACCATCCTGAGGACTGACTAACATCCTGGAGACTGACTGAAAATTGGAGACTGTACCGTCTGGAGACTGACTGTAAACATGTGGAGACTGACTGAACATCTGGAACTGACTGAAATCTGGAGACTGACTGTAACATTCTGGAGGACTGAACGTCTGGAGACTGACTAAACATTTGGAGACTGACTGAACATCGGAGATGACTGTAAACATCTGGAGACTGAACGTCTGGCGACTGAACATTTCGGAGACTGACTGAACGTCTGGATACT
>NW_023339663.1:153227-155164 GCF_004916995.1 Morone saxatilis
TCATAGAGACGTTCTTCAGTATCAGAGATACTATCAGAGATACTGTCTGTATCTGTGTCTGTGTCTGTCTGCCTGTCTGTATGTGTCTGTCTGTCTGTCTGTTTCTGTATCTGTATCTGTCTGCGCCTCCTGTTGCAGACTCACCTGTAGGGACCTGAGGGCAGAGAACAGGGTGGGGACCGGAGTGGCGCTGCGGGCGTCCACCAGCACCGTCAGCCCGGACGCTCGCGCCTCCTTCCTGTTTCAAACAGGAAGTGATGTCAGAGGAGGAACAGTGTACAGTGAGCTGAGTGAGTGGGAGGTGTGAAGGATGCGGGGCTTGTACCTGAGGGTGGAGGTGTAGTAGAGCAGGAGGTGGAGCAGCGCAGCGCTGTCACAGTCGGGGTTGGACCACACGGCGTTCCCGGTACAGACGGTCAGCAGAGCGCGGCCGCTCCTGTCGCTGGTTCCTGAGGAGAGACAGGAATGATGCATTCACAGACATCAGGAAACTCCAGTTGCTGCTGATAATGTCTCAGAAATACAGAAACAGTCAGTGTTACACTGTGAACTCTATCATCTGAATACAGTTTCAATGTACTTTGGTTTTTATCCATTCAAAAGTAATAAAAGTTAAAAAAGATATATACTGCATGACTATCGCGTATACAGTGCGTGAGTATATAGTATATAGAGCAGGTCGTCCACTAATCGGAGGGTTGTTCCGCTGCATGTCCTTGAGCAACATACTGAACCCTAAACTGCTCCCCATCAGTGGGTGAAGGAGAATGAGTCCTTCTACCATTCAGTGTGTACACACTGTGCAGTACGTGAACATGAGGGTTGTGTTTGTCACCTGGCATACAGACAGCTCCAGAGCTCAGCAGCACACTGTAGAAGCTGGACTGGGAGGACTGGGTGAGCTGTACTGGGACTGTGGGAGCAGCTGACTGGTTCTGCTCTGGAGACGCTGCTGGTAGTTCTGGTTCTGTTGGACTGGGACCAGTAGACAGACTGACATGTGACTGGACAGGAAGCAGCTCACTGCTGAGGCCTGTGGACAGAAGACACAAACACGTTTGTGTCATCATTAACTAATATTAACTATCACTAACTAATATTAACTAATATTAACTATCATAAACTATCACTAACTAATATTAACTATCATTTATTAATATTAACTAATAATAAGTAATATGAACTATCATTAACTATCATTAAATAATATTAACTACTGATCATTAATTATCACTAACTAATATTAATTATCATTAACTATCACTAACTAATATTAACTATCATTAATTATCATTTACTAATATTAACTAATATTAACTATCATTAATTATCATTTACTAATATTAACTATCATTAACTATCACTAACTAATATTAACTATCATTAATTATCATTAATTATCATTTACTAATATTAATTATCATTAACTATCACTAACTAATATTAACTTATATTAACTACCATTAACGATCCTGTTGATTAATCTGTTTATCAGCGCTGGTACTATGTGTTCATTCCAGTAACATTAAAGCAGTTTAACCAGCAGTCAGCTCTACACAGTTTGTACTGGAGAGCAGAGGAGGAAGGAAGGTTAAAGGGAAGAGGAGGAGGACTAATTCAACCAATCAGAGCAGGAGGAGGAGGAGGAGGAGGAGGAGGTGATAAATGATGACAGAAAGAGTCGGATGGTTTGTGGGATGAAAAGCATGAGGGGGAAAAAGATTGAGGAGGAGAAACAGGTTTCTGTACCTTCAGTCTGAAGCTCTGCAGTTCTTCCTCCACCAACCTCCTCATAGCTGCACTCCTCCTCCTCCTCCTCCTCCTCCTCCTTTGTCTCCTTCTTTTCCTGTCCATTTTTAGACCCCTCGGGTTCAGTCCAAAGTGAATCCTGATCCATCGCTGGCGTGTTGGACTCCTCAGAGTGTGTTTGTAGTGCG
>NW_023339663.1:155387-157727 GCF_004916995.1 Morone saxatilis
GTCCTCAGAGTGTGTTTGTAGTGCGTTGTTTTCAGAATAAGAGTCCTCAGAGTGTGTTTGTAGTGCGTTGTTTTCAGAATAAGAGTCCTCAGAGTGTTTGTGTTGTTGGTTCGGCTCTTCACAATGTGTGTGTTGAGTATTAGTTTCAGAATAAGAGTCTTCAGTGTGTGTGTTTGTACATGAGTTAACTTTCTCATCTGTGTGCGTTTGTTCACATCCTCCCTCTTCCTCTTCTTTCTCTTCTCCTCCTTCTCTCTCCTGTTCTTTCGTTACTTGCTTTTCCTCCCTTCTTTCCTGACTCTGCTGCACAATTATAACCCGAACCTCCTCTTCTACCTCCACCTCCTCTAACTCATCATCTCCCTCCTCATCCAACTCTCCCTCTGTGTGTTCACTCTCATCCTCCTCTTCCTCCTCAGCAGTTTGTGTGTACAGCAGTTCATCCTTTCTACACTCTGTGTCCTCCACCTGTTCTTCCTTTTCTTCACCTTCATCAGCTAACACTAACATTTCATCCTTCCCTTCCTGCCTCTCCATCAGCTCTCCCTCCTCCCTCTCTTCCCCTGTCTCCCCCTGTTTCCCTCGCTCTTCTTCCTCCTCCTCCTCCTCTCTGTGTTCTGTGCAGTTTGCAGGTTCAGTGTTTATCTTCAGACTCCTGCCTGAATCAGTACCTTCTATTTGCTCCTGAGACATCCAGCTCTCCGTCTGACGGTGGGAGGTTCCCACGACTTCAGGAGGAACAGAAGAGGAGGAGACGGGGGCGAGGATGACGTGTCCACAGGAGTCCTGGTTGAGGTTCTCGTCGATGAGCATGGAGCAAAGCCCGGCGTGGGAACTGACCTCCGCACAGGGCCAGGAGGAGTGTGTGTTGGTGGTTTTGTGAGTATGTGTCATAACAGGAGCGCTGGGAGTACTGGTTCTGGCTCGGTGCTGCAGGCTGATGGACTGGGTCAAGGAGCCTTTCTGTGGGGAAAAGCGAGGCAGCGGGAGCTCCGTCAGCTCCACGTACTCGCCCTCCGACTCCTCACCCTCGCTGCTCGCTGGTGATTGGTCAGTTTTTGCAGATGATGGGAGGAGCTTTACACCCCGTCCTGAGGCGTTAGAATTGTGCGATGTGTTAATTAACATATTTCCATTCTTAACGGACGACTCCTTGTCCTCCTCCAGGGAGGTCCGGGGCCGGCTAATGAACTGCGGGTAGACCAGGTCCTCCCAGGGGACACGGAATACATCTCCATGGGCAGAGAGGAGGCAGCGCTCTAGCCTGGGCGCTCCTCGCTGCTCCCTCTCCCTGTTGACAGAGTCCAGCCAGGCCATGCTGAAGAGGGACCGCAGGGCTATCTCCGACACCTCTTGCTGCTCCACATGACGGCTGCCGGCTGACACGCTGCACAGGAGCAGACGGGGGAGGGAGGGAACAGCTTTCCTGCAGGAGGTGCTGCGGGCTCGTGGAGGAGGAGCAGCAGCAGCAGCAGCAGGAGGAGATACCAGCAGGTAGAAGTCTCCTGGACGGAGGAGGCGCTGGTCCAGAGGACAGAGCTGAACCACTACCTTCTCGTGGACACACAGGGGCCAGCCTTCGTGAAGAAACAACAAACCACAGTACTGCAACTGAGGAGGAGACGAGGAGAAGAGACAAGGAAAAGGACAGATTAAAAAAAGGTCAAATAAAAAAAGAACATATAACAATAAGAACAACCAGGGACTCCATTACTCTGAGCTGATTCCACTGTCTTACATTGTTTTGTACAACCCTCTTACCAACTTGATATGTGAATGACATTGGAGCAATGTCTGTAGTATGGTGTAATCAATATGTTTTAAAACAAGGAATCAGGGAGTTCAGGCCTTTCCGTGGTCACAGCTGTATCCAGTTAATCTAATCCAATCACCATGGCAGCATCAAAACAAACAGCATTACGCCTCCATCAAAACGGAACATTTAGTTAATGATCACATCAACAGGCTAAACACTCACACAGATCTCAGTCTGAACACTGTGGCCTCAGTGTGCGAGGCGACGCCCAGCAGCGGCCGCCAGGTGAGTGACGATCCCAAAGAGTCACCTTAACCAAACATGACACATCAGCCAACCATGCACGGTGTTCAGCAGGCAAGAACAGACACAACCAGAGAGAGTGAGAGAGAG
This sequence comes from Morone saxatilis, assembly GCF_004916995.1. NCBI lineage: Eukaryota > Metazoa > Chordata > Actinopteri > Moronidae > Morone > Morone saxatilis. The sequence goes on from NW_023339663.1 coordinate 157,537, forward strand.
TCCTGACTCATGTCCAGTTATAATCTCCTGAGTCAGAGTGTCTTTGTTCTTGTGTCCTCAGAATCATCCATCTGACTGCTGATGTATGACTCCAAAACAGCCCCTCAAAGCAGGAAACTCTAAAGACTGGACAGTAGGCCCTAAAGACTGGACAACAGGCCCTAAAGACTGGACAATAGGCCCTAAAGACT
>NW_023339663.1:157827-159245 GCF_004916995.1 Morone saxatilis
GACAACAGGCCCTAAAGACTGGACGTTAGCCCCTAGCCCCTAACAACAGGGTGAACTTAAACTTGATAGCCCCTACAGGTAGGGCACTAGACACCACAATCAGACAGGTCCAGGAATACTCACACAGGCATCTTGCTGGAGGTTCGCCAAGAATTGCTTTACAGGCAACAGGAAGTGGATTAGGTAGCGAAGACCGTCTCCTCTGTAGCAGCTCTCCACCACGTTGAGGACCTGACAGAGGATAGTCGGGGATGTGGCCTGGAAGGGAGGGTAGAGGGCTGACAGAGCAGTCTGGATGCACCGGTCCAAAGATTCAGAGTCCTGAGAGGAAACGGACAACGACTTTAACAGCTTGTAGCTTCACTTTTTCCCACAGTGTCCTAATGAGAAGGCGAGGCTGCAGTGATTCCACATTACAGATGCGGTGGAGTTTTATATCCCCGGTTTAGTTTAGCTACGTTTATTTATTAGAAAAATACTACAAATAAAAAAAAAGGTTAGGGTTAGGGTCATAAGATTACAGTGCAGGAGAGGAAGGAAGCCTGAAAGGCTCATTCAGAGTCCTCCCCTGTTTCAGCTGGAATCATTATTAAAGACAAACAATACAAACCAAAACAAATAACACACAGCTAACAAAGAATGATATCTTCTGTACTTTGTTTTTAAAAAATAAAACCAGTTAACAAGTATTAGTATTAAGTAATTTTAGGCCATATCACCCAGCTCTAACTTCCAACACCGTACAGCTGAGAGAAGGTTAGTTCAGGGTTCATTAGTCCAGAAGGTAACGAGGGAGGAGGTGTGTGTTTACATACAGCTGCTGACCACTGACCCACCAGTACCACAGACCAGTATCACAGACCCACCAGTACCACAGACCCATCAGTACCACAGACCCACCAGTTCCTGTCCATTGTCAGTCAGTTGTTCTCCATCTGTTCTCCACTCTAACACAATAACTCTCTTTATCAGCATGTGTTTGTTCTGCAGTCAGAATCAAGTTTCGGGCTAACCGTCGAGGGCGCACCCGGCAGGCCCTGGAGGTGTGGCTGGGAGGCCCTGTCTGCCATGGTGAGAACAGGATTGGGGCTGTAACTGGATCCACTGGTCTGGAGGCAGCGGGGACTGGTCAGGTAAAAATATCAGCCGGGACTCGTGGTCTGGCTCCAGCCGGCTCTGGGACCGTCTCAGTGTGTGACCCACATTTAACTCCTCACTGTCTACAAACTGTTGCTGTCCACTGTCCAGCACCATGAACCAGAACAGTACCAGAGTTTAACGTTATAACTGTTCAGTACCAGAGTTTAACGTCAGAACTGTTCAGTACCAGAGTTTAATGTTAGAACTGTTCAGTACCAGAGTTTAACGTCAGAACTGTTCAGTACCAGTTTAACGTCAGAACTGTTCAGTACCAGAGT
>NW_023339663.1:159401-166183 GCF_004916995.1 Morone saxatilis
AGTTTAATGTCAGAACTGTTCAGTCTGGGTCTCCAGCTGTTACACTGACTGATGCTAACCTGCATATGTTGGAAAATTAGCATCGTTAGCATCAATAATCAGCTATATGGACGATATCTCAGCAGCTGATTGGCTGATTGGGACAATAAAGGAGGTTTTGGGTTTATTCAGAACTGCTGAATCCATTTCTGACATTTTCTAAATACAAAATGTTTAAACAGGAACTGGAAATATTTCCGCTTCCAGCAGCTGATTAGGATTCATTCTGAGGTTATTGATATGATTGATACATTGGATCTGCATTTTATGATCAATAAAGTTCAGCATCAGACATAATATTTCTTCAGTTCTGTTGGTGTTTTTTTGCTGCGAAGCATTTTGTTTTTTGTCTTTGCTGCTGTAGTTATGTACTAATCATATAAATAATAAGAATAAGGAGAGTTTTATTTTGTTTCTGTCCACTTTGAGTGTGTTTTATAATTATCTGCCAGGTAAAACGATTGGCTCTGTCAGTGGAGTCTGGTTGCTCTGTCCATTGTTTTGCTCTAATATTTTGGTGCTAGTAGTAGTGAATTTTATATATAACCTTTAACTCCAGCTACAGCTGCTGTCAACCACAAGAAGCCACTAAAAGTGAGAAGCCTGCTAACAGAGACATTTGAAGCTAACGTTAAGAATATTTTATCGACCTGGAAGCAGCCTCAGCTCTGTCGATAAGAGAATATGTGATTACATGTTGTATGTTACACTGTGGTTTAGCAGCAGTTAGCGTTGGGACTATTGGTTGACCAACAGAAAACCAGCTGCTGACTGGCTGGTTAGCCGACAACCTACATTTTGTACATGAGACAGATATGTTGAATTTGTCCTCTGTTGATGGAGACAAGCTGGCACTTTCCCTCCTGCTCACCCAGCAACACGGCCGGCGCTCGCCCTGGGTCTGAATATTCTGGATGTGACTCAGCTGAGCGGGATTCACGCTCAACAACTGGCAGCCAAATGTAGAGCTGGAGCCAATATTAGCAGCAGGGTATCAGGTGACAGCGGGCCGGGCTGCACACCACAGATCATGGGTTCAAACTGTTGACGCAAGCGAAGACAGAACTTCTTTTGGCTCAGAGTGAATTTCACACAGTGCCGTAAACACATTAGTGCTCCAAAAGTTTAAAACAAGATCACAACCCGAATAAAGAAACACACACTGTTACGGAGAATACACACAGAGGGAGTCCCAGACTGCAGCAGCAAAATCATCATCACCCTTTAAAGCCAACAACGGCTGATAGAGCAGAACCAGCAGAACCAGCAGCTTACTCAGCATCCTCCACTCCAGTCTGTATTTGTTGGCCTGCAGCAGGGGACAAAATCCACTCAGTAAACTGACAAATCTCTATCGACTATCGATTAAAGGCAATAAAAGCCCATAAAATATAGATCTTTTAAAAAGAACACAGAGGGAGCAGGTCCATGTTGGACAAAGCAAACACTGGATCTAGATATGGACGTTGAACCAGAATCTCCGTTGCTGTGTGACTTCCTGTCAGCGCTCTGTGCCACTGTGGCTCAGCTTCTGTCAGATATAGAGCAGCTGTGTATTGATGCTTCTGAGAGCACCGCAACCGTGCCCCCTTGGAATCTGGGCTTAATATTTCAGTACTGTGAGATCACACAGACACACACCACTTCAGAAACACTGCGGCAAAGAGCGACAGGGAAAAAACAGCTGTTGCGCCTGTGGAGTGCAGCTGCATGAGCAACCAGGCAATCAGATATTATCACAGCAAAAACAAGGTGGACATATTTACAAGAAATGGCTTCAAAACAGGAAGGAAGTAGTAAAGTAGTAAAGATATCTTGCTGGACCGAACTGTGACACTGACGAGTGGTGAGAGTTCAAACATTTTAACTTTTAGGAAACAAGAGAGGAGCCCACAGCGGGCGTACCACAGGAAACAGTACGTCTACTTCAGTCCACATTCAGGACTGTTGACCCTGTCCCTCTGTAACGGTGGAGCAGCACAAAGTATTTCAATGTGTTAAAAACTCTATCCATCAAAAGTACTGAAATTACCAAATATATACAACAGATCCACAGTCAGAGGTCCTCAATGGTATATAGTGATAATTAATATTAACAGCAGCACTGTGTGCAGGTTGTTGACACGAAGATAAAATCTATGAGCCTGTAGGACTTTTTCTTTTTGCCGTGGCTGCAAAAGATGAATCCAATATATTTTATTTTATATTGTATCAAAAACTGGATGTTGAAGGGTTAGACGTCAGTGTGTGTGTGTGTGTGTGTGTGTGTGTGTGTGTTTTAAATGCAGCCACTTTAGTGACACAAATCTGCTCTGTGATGTAAAAACATGTGAAATAAGGGTCAACTGCAACTCACACAAAATGTTAATCCAGCTGTAGAATCACACAGTATATACATGTGAGGATTATGGTTCTAAGACTGCAGCTTTGCCTTGATTTAAAGAGGGTGAGGAGGGGTGAGGGAGGGTGAGGAGGGGTGAGGAGGAGGCACATGAAAGCACTTTGAGTGAGGTTCCCATGGGAGACTCAAAGAGGCCACCCACTCTGAGGCCCTGCTGAATAATAACGTCATTATCCTCCACACACCAGACTCCTGTGATAAAACACACCATTTAATGTCACTGAAGGAACAAACAGAAAAAGCTTCATTTCCAACACCAACAGACAAATATAAAGAGGTCAGAGGTCAAACCAGTGGATTTAAAGCTCCTTCCTCAGACAGAGCAGAGACTGGGTTTAAAGCTGACAGTCCTGATTTCAACAGGAACTAATAGAAGACAGACAGGAAGTAAAAGGTCCCGGCCCCAGCAGGTAAACACAGTGATACTCTATTACTGAGGAGAGACAAACCTGATCCACGTCTCCAATCACACTGAATATTCCTCACACACAGAATATCAGTAACACTATGTTACACCTGGACACACCTGTCTTCTAACGTGTCCACTGTTACCTGCAGTTTATTTACAGCTGCCTACAGTCCAACCCTGAAGTTAGCAGCGTCCTGGTTCCTTCCACAAACAGTCAATGAGATTGCTCCACAACTGTGATCTATAAACAAACTACACCACGGTCACATGACCTCTCCACCAGTAAACCTCCAACGGATTCAATAAAAGAACAGAGTTTGAGTATAAACATCGAGGCTGTGAGGAACAGAGAGTAGATCAGTCTGTGGGCTGCAGCCTCACATCACTCTTGGCTAGTAGAAAGCTGCCGTTAGCTTTGTACCGGTAGCATCATTTATTGTTGGCTAAAATCAACACTGATTGTCGAAATACATAAGTTATTATCATGGATCACGTTAGCTGGGGAAGCTAACATTAGCCAACTAACATCCACTCAGATAGTATTTTGCTAGCAATAACGTTGGCCACTAAGCAAGCTAAGGCTCCACAAAGTCAGCCGACAAGGTAACCTGCAAACAGCGAGCCCTATGAGTCTGGATCAAGCTGGCTGACAGTATTTTACTATGATAGCTAGCTTGCAATACGGCAGCTAACAGCCCAATCAGGCAATATGTTCCACTAGCTTAGCATTAATGTTAGGCTTTATATTTCTTCTTCTTCTTGAGCGTTTATTAGTCGGCCTAGCTCTCTATTTAACGATTATAATGCAGTCTTCCACGTTGAATGCTCATAGTGGTAATTTCTGTGCTAATACTTTTGTCCAATCAACAGCTAATCTCATACGTAACCTTTAAACCACTGTAAGGGTATTCTCACACTGCCTCAGTTTCTCCCTCAACTTCATGTCTAAAACATCTTCTAACATTGCATCAACAATAATTTTTAGAAAAGCGTGCTGTGAACAAACCATTTTAGACCACAACACCAAAAACATCCCATAAATATTTTATTTGTGGTTCAAGACACGACCTCTCACAACAACTCTAACCTCTTGAGACTTTTCTTCCTTGTCTCATGTTTGGGATTAACATTCTCTAACTGTAACGCAATCGTCTCTAACAACGCAATAAACACAGTGTGTTGAAAAGCTTTTGATTGATTTGGCTGATATGATGATTAGTACGGTGGTACCTTGAGGGGCCATTTGAGCTAAACTCAAAGTTACCTGCTATTTGGGACTTGAATGGGTATTTCATGTGAGAATGGTTCTTGGATCAGGGTCAGATGTTAATATCTACAGCTTGTTACTGTGAACCAAACTGTCTGACTGCTTCCCGTCTGGATGTTTGAAGCCTCAGTCCTGATCTATAGGACAGCCTGTTCTCTCGCTGTCATGGTTCAACCTTGTGGGGGGTCAAAGGTCATGTCCCTGTGGGCCCCTGGCCTTTTTAGTGCTCCTCCTCCCGGTCCCCTGTCACAAGATGGATTTGGTTACTAAAAAGGTCATGACCTGGTTCCTTTGGAGCTCCCTCTTTTGGATCGTGATTAAAGACAGTTAAAGCAGTGATGGATATGTCGATACAGTCAGCGGTATTAAAATCAACACTCTGGGCCCCTCATGATGTTGGTGTGTAGGATGTGGTCTGACTGAACCCTGTTCCTTTGCTGACACTCCAATGATCCTCCACACCCACAAGGGAACTGGTTTTTTCCATCAGCAGTCAGCCAGTAGAATGTTGTGGATGAATCACGGCCTCCCAGGGACATAGGAGGCTGCCACTGTACCTATTCTATCAGAACCAGCATAACCAATGGCAGAGAATTGGATTAGTTAATGTGCAAAGGCTCCGCCGGATGATTAAACAACCAACCTCTATCTCTGTCTCTTACTCTGAAAGCACCGCTGGCTCTTCTGATTGGCTGCAGGCTCCGTTAAAATCATACATGTGACTTTTAAACCTGAAACATTTTAACACCAACGAGTCCACAACAACAGAGTCCAAACACAGATCCAACACAGAGTCCAACACACAGGAGTCCAACAAGAGTCCACACAAGAGTCCCGAACCAACCAGAGTCGCAAAACACAAGAGTCCACACAGAGTCACAGAACAACAGAGTCCAACACCAGTAGTCCACAACACAGAGTCCAAAACAGAGTCCGACACAGAGTCCAAACAGAGTCCACAACACAGAGTCCAAACAGAGTCCACAAAAACCAGAGTCCACAAACACAGAGGGTCACGACACAGAGTCCAAACACGAGTCCACAACACAGAGTCCAAACACCAAGAGTCCACAACACCAGAAAGTCCAACACAGAGTCCCACCAACACAGAGTCCAACACAGATCTCCACAAACACAGATCCAACAACACAATAGTCCAACCACCAGAGTCACACAGAGTCCAACAACACAGATCCAAACAGATCCCAAACAACAGAGTCACAAACACAGTAGTCCCAACCACACCAGAGTCCCAACACAGTCCACAACACCAGAGTCACACACCCCAGAGTCCATACCACACAGAGGCTCCCATACATCAGAGTCCCCAACACAGAGTCCAACACAGAGTCCACAACACAGAGTCAACACGAGTCCACACAGAGTGAGTCCACAAACAGAAGTCCAACACAGAGTCCACAACACCAGAGTCCAACAACAGAGTCCAACACAGACCCAGACAACACAGAGTCCAACACAGAGTCCAACACAGAGTCCACAACACAGAGTACACAACACAGAGGTCCCAACACAGAGTAACAACACAACAGAGCCCAACACCCAGAGTCCCAACCATAGTCCACAAACAATCATAGTCCAACCAGAGTCCGACAACACAGAGTCCCAACACTACCAAGAGTCCGTCCCAACTACCAGAGTCCAACACCAGAGTCCCAAACAACACCAGATCCAACGACAGAGTCCACAACACATATCCCCAACACAGAGTCCACAACACAGAGTTCCAACAAACACAGAGTTCCAACACACAGAGTCCAACACAGAGTCCCACAAACACAGTCCACCCACAGTCCAAACGTAGCCACAACACATAGTCCACAACACAGATCCAACACAGAGCCAACACAGAGGCCACAACACGAGAGTAACACAGAGTCCACCAACACAGAGTCCCTACCAAGAAGAGTCCAACGAGCGAGAGTCAACAAGACGACAGAGTCCACAACGACAGAGTCCACGAAACTCGAGAGGTCCCAACAACTCAGAGTCAGCAACACGAGGTAGTCCAACAACAGACCAGAGTCCAACACAGAGTGCCGAAAACACTGAGGAGTCCTAACGACAGAGTTCCACCAACACAACAGAGGTCCACAACAACAGGTCAACACAGGAGTCCAACGACAGAGTTCAACACAGAGTTCAGACGAAACAGAGTCCACAACACGAGAGTCCCAACACGAGAGTCCAACACAGAGTTCCTTCGCGAAACAAGCAGGAGTCCAAGGCACAGTAAGTCGTGCCAGAACGTACAGGAGTCCGAAGCACGGAGAGTCCAACCACTAGAGTCCAACACAAGAGTCCCACAACCCAAGTCCAACACAGAGTCCACCAACACAGAGTCCGAAACAAACAGATCCCACAAACCAAGTCCAACTACCAGAGTCCCCAACGACAGAGTGCACAACACAGAGTCCCACAAACACAGAGTCCACACAGAGTCCCAACAACACAGAGTCCAACACAGAGTCCACAAACACAGAGTCCCACGAACACAGAGCCACTCAGAGTCCAAACACACAGAGGTCACCACAGAAGTCCCACGCACAAGAGTCCACCACAAGAGGTCCCAACCACAGAGTCCCACCACAGAGTCCAACCACAGAGTCCAACTACAATGAGTCCACAACACAGAGTCCAAGTCAAAG
>NW_023339663.1:166283-169668 GCF_004916995.1 Morone saxatilis
GTAACGTTAGCTCTCTGTAACGTTCTGTTTACTGGGATTAAGCCGCAGACGTCTGTTGATCGTTAGTTAAGAGAAGCTGTATGAGTCCGACCTGAGAGACGGCGAGGAGTTAATATGAACCACATTCAGAACGCTGCTCTCTGAATGGTTCCATTAAACACTGAACTTCTGCTACACAACCACACAGGGGACACACAGTGCATTGTGGGTAGACGCTCTGAGGCTTGTGAGGAGGAAATGAAAGAGAGGAAGCGGCTGGAGTTAATATCCTGTTAGTGTGAGGCGTTCAGGTACCACCAGGACACACCAGAGTCTGTCTGTTAATGAGTGGCGTTATTACTGAGCCTGTAGATACAGTTCAACTGATGTTGAATGAGTCTGAGGAGGAACAGACAGATTTTATTGATTAGTCTCATTACACAGCCCACTGCTGTTCTGATCATTGATTAACCATTAAAGTCACTGATCAAGAACAGTGTTCTCTGTCTCAGCAACCTGAATCTGTTTAGGTTGAACACACACACTCTGGAACATATCTGACTCAATGGTAATAGGATAATAATCTGGAGTTAAAAACAATTAAAATCATGATGATGTGAAACTTGTTGGTCTGTAACAAACAAACATCTTAAATAACTTCATTCTAATGCTGTTATAACACATTGTACCTCTGTAGGCTGAAGGCAGCTTCCTGTGATTATTATTATTATATTGGCATTAGTCTGAAGATACGTATCACCATACAGAGGTTACGGTTCAATATTTACCAGTACAACCTGAGACCTGCACTTGTATTGATCACAGTCGCTGTAACATCACACTTAGAGATTGAGAGATAAAGTGAAGTGTATAATTTATTAAACATGGAAGGCAGTTTGTTGCAGTGACAATAAAACTGAGCAGTTTGAGCTCTATCAGTCAAACTCACAGGAAACTACAATTATTGGTCCAATCAGCAGAAGAGTTAAATTCACTGTGATTGGTTGAATTAATGTTGTGATTGTAACTTCCTGGAGGAAGTGATCACAGCTCTCAGTGTGTGTTTACAGCACTGCTATCAACACAAACATCAATACTGTCTTTTATTAGATATATTCTATATTCTGTCTTATATTTTATATTTCTTCCAACACAATCAATAAATGGGTTAGGGTTAGGGGTTAGGGGTAAGTCTTTTAGAGATGAGTGTGAAACCAACAGCGAGCTATCACCCTGCTAACAGCTGCCGTCAGGTACGGTGGAGGGTGAGGGTCAGTGTCAGAGACCTGAACCAGCTCATCAGCTGTTATTAATGTTATTATAATATTAACTACAATCAACATGTTCAATTCATTATTTAAATTAAAATGTTGCCAGATTCTAAACACAGTTTTCATTTTATGCCTTCAGTGTGAGAGAAATATGGGTGACAGGTATAAATCAGTGGTTCCCAACCTGAGGGTCGGGACCCCCACTAGTGGTCACCAAAGCTTCATGGGGGGTCGTGAGACCTTCTTGATTTTAAGGTGTGCTAGGAAAGTTAAAATCTATACACAGTAGGACTATATCTCAGTGTTTCATTCATTTCTGGGAAGAAAACTAAATGGAACTGTTATATATTAAAGTTTAGATTTTACATTAAATGTTTTAAAGTTATAACATTACAGTTAATCATTGAATATCTAAACTCTGATGAGCTGAACACAAGCTGTATTAGAGCAATGAGCCAGTATCACAGAGAGAGGATTGGATATAGGTCATAAGTTATTCACAGGAAATAATCAAACTGCAGTTACTGAGTTCACTGTTTGTGTTCATTGTGCAGTTCATCAGCTGTGTGTGTGTGTGTGTGTGTGTGTGTGTGAATATAATCATTAACTGTTTAATGATCAATAACGGCTCCTTAAGGAAAAAGGTTGGAAAGCAGTGATAGAAGGGTTATTTCTGTTTGACCTCAGAGACATTTTCATACGTGCTCTGATCAACTGATATTGACTACAGGACAGTTACACCTGGTCCACACACACACACAGACAGACAGACAGACAGACAGACAGACAGACGGGCGGACAGACAGACAGACGGGCAGGCAGCCACCTGCAGCAGATATGCAGCCTCTGGCTAATGGCTGCTCACATTGTTCAAACAGCTCAGTAACAGTGAGGATGTTCAGTAGTTAGCAGGGCCGTAAAGTCCCAGCTCTCTATCGTTGGATCAACTAAACAATATATAAAAATCAGATCAGTTCACAAACAGCTCCTCTTTTTCACTTCACAAACAATTATTCAAAAGAAAAAAAGATTTCTGATTTTCTTTTTAAAACACAAACATTAAATTTTTACATTTTTGTTTTTAGTGAAATTAGATTTTCATTGTTGTATTTTATAGAACCGACTATCATTAACGTTCACCTGCTGAAACATCACTGAAGTGAGCCGTCGCTGGTTTTACTGAAAGAAAAGATACTTGTGGGGGGCTGTGGGGGGGGGGCAGAGGAACCTGCCTCCATCTTGGCTCTGACCTCAGACTGTGGATCCAGTGTGTCCCCCTGCAGGCCTCACACTGTGCACACACCGACTGTATCTGAACATTTCTACCACAGAACAACTGGATAAAGTTCACTCACACATGTATCAGACATTCAACCCTTCCTCCTCCTCCTCCTCCTCCTCCTCAGTCTGTCAACAGAATCAGCTGTAAACCCTGATGTGTCTCTGTGAGCTGATCTCAAACACTCAGCCATGTTCTCTGAACCTCTTCACAACATTTACCTGCACAGAAACACCTCTTCAACATCTGCTAACATTCCAGGAATTCCAGGACCCGTGAATTATGTTCAAAGGAGTCTCCAGGTCCCTGAACACAACCCAATTCAACTGTTTCCGTTCACTGCACAGAGCCAAACCACACAGACAGTAAGCTGAACATAAAAGCAGCACATTTCTCACATTTCACACACTAAATGCTGCAATAAACATTAAAGGATGATTTCTTTTTACTTTTTAAAGACTTTTCCAGGACCTGCAGACATCCTGCACACACTGACATAAAGTTGAGACTAATCAAAGTTTAACACAGAGTTAACAAATAACAAATCAACCTGCAGATGAAGCAGCAGCAGGAGGATGAACAGGAGGAACTTACCCTGTGTGACTGTACGACTCCCACCCTGCTCCTCTCTGCTCCAACGGAGAGTAATCCAAACTCAAACAGCCACAGTGACACCGCGAAGCTCCCAAAAACCCCAAGAGTCCACAGTAGAGTCAGCAGAGGTCAGGTAGAGTCAGCAGAGGTCTAGCAGGAAGACATCAGTAAAGAAAAACGCAGCATGTGTTCACAGAGAAGCTGAATATCAGCCTGCAGGCTCAGACAGCTCCACCCCCTCTCTCTATTCCTCTCTCTCTCT
>NW_023339663.1:169768-171840 GCF_004916995.1 Morone saxatilis
GGGGTCCTCCCAATCTGGAGAGGGCGCTGACGCGGGGGTGGACGGGCTCAGCGGGGGCGGGTGGGGAGGAGATGCTCTCCAGGGAGGAGATGCTCTGGTTCCAGGCCTGCTGGAGGTCCACAGGGATGATCTTGTTGGCCTCCACAGACACACAGGGGGGAGGAGAACCCACGCTGCCCTTCCATGGGAGGTGGCTGTCCCCACTGGGGGGGGAGGAGGGGCTGGCTGAGGGACTCCCGTCCAGAGCTGCTGGGACTGACGGAGGAGACACAACAATAACAGTAACTGATAAACTGTTCAATGAACCCAAACAGGGAACACAGTAACAGCAGGAAGTTGGAGCAGATTATTTCCTGTGAATATTGTCTGTATTATCTGTTTTTAACAATCATAAACAGGGTTTGAAACTCTCTAAATCACCAAGTCGGATTCATTCGCTCTGTCTCGTCTGTTGATAATGTTACAACAATAATGTACAATAATTCATTGTTAATTAATAATTTGATAGGGTGGAGCGGCGTTATCTGTTCTCCACCCTTCGCTGACTGGATCAAGTTCAAATATTCTGAACCTAAAGCACCTGTTTTCACTAATGATCCTCTCGCCTTCATTTGACTTTGGAAGGGGTACAGTGTTGCTCTCGAGCCGCTGGCTTAGGCCATCCGGACCGACCCAGAATAAAGGTATCCAGACTGGCGAATCACCTCAAAACCTAACGCCATATGCTGATGATATCCTCCTGTTTGTCTCTGAACCAGAACATTGTCTGCTTCCTTGCTCAACATAGTTTCTCAAAATATCTGAATACAACTTTAACTCAGAGTCACTAATTAATTTTAGCTGCCCCATGAAGGACTTGACGTACTGGAATAACATTCCCCCCAAATTTGGCTGAATTGTGCACCTTGAACTCCTGCTGGATAAACTGAGGACATTGAGTGTTTCTCTACTTTCTTTCTCTGTGAGCCAACCTGATTAAATTTGGTGCTCCCAAATTTGATTCTGTGTTACAAGCCATGCTGATCAAAATCCCTCAGTCATAGTTTAAACAGTTTGACAGATTATGCAATACTTCCTTATGGAACAATGAACGACCCAGACTCAGGGTCAGCAGTCCCAAACCTTAGTCTTAGACACATGGCACACTGATTCTTGCCCCCAGAGCGAGCCCCGCCCTGGCTTTTAATCTGTAGAGTACCCTGTGTAGCCCTCTCTCTACAGCACACTTTATAACATCTAAATTACCCCCAGATGTCAATACACATCCAGTTGTCTCATATACAGTGGGTCTGGAGGAGAGTAGCGTTCAGTTACAAGGTCAGCCCCCATCTCTATGTACATGCAGGAATCTGGTTGAATCCAAGGCTCTGTACTGGCAGAAGCTGTGGTATCAAAAAGGGTTCAAGGTTCTCTATGACCTTTATGACGAGGGGACACCGAGTTCGTTAAATCCATAACAGCAATTTGATATCGACAGAGTCAGTTTAGAGATTCCTTCAGTTGAGGCATCTGCTACTTTTACTCTATGCTGCTTTAATTTTGATGGTGATATGTCGTCTCTCTGATCAACAGGGGAAGCTGACCTCAGTGTTGATTCACAGAGGGGGATTGGATCTTCTTTATTTCATTTAAAGTATTAAACAGAGCCTATTGGACCCCATCTAGGTTGCACAGAGGGAGGCTGTGGGAGGATGCAGGGTGCTGGAGGTGCAATGGAAACGATGATGACTACATTCAGTTGTGGGCAAAGATGTCCCTTTCACTCCAGCTGTGTACTGGGCCCGACCCCCAGGTTGGGAACCACTGTCTTCAGTAATCATCTACACTTTAAAAACAGCTGTTTCACTTATTTTAATTCACAGAAATCAATGAAATGCTGAGATATAGGTCAACTGTGTGTGTGTGTGTGTGTGTGTGTTGTTACCTGATTTGGGTCGTTGTTTCGGCGTCTCTGCTTTACGCGCTACAAAGGTTATCCCGACGTCTTCCTCCTTCTCAGGGTCTGAATGTTCACCTTTCTCCTCTTCTGACTCCACAGGAACAACCACAGGATCTACACACACACACACACA
>NW_023339663.1:171875-172452 GCF_004916995.1 Morone saxatilis
ACACACAGACACACGCACACAGACACAACACACACACACACACACACACACACACACTCAGTGTGTGTATATAAACTACAGTCTGTGTGTAGATCCGTTGTTGTTGTTGTTATCTGACAGCAATGTTTGACAGTGGAGCTTTAAAGTTAAAGTGAAGCAGACTGTTGGTGATGGACGCTGGTTCCTCCCTCCAACCCTCCATCAGCAGCTTTATTTACTTTTGTCCTGCCAGCTGACATTGCGTCTGGGTTTGTCGCTGCCGTCCTCCTTGGCGTCAGATCCTCGCCGCTGTCAGGACAGAATAAACCCGAGAGTTAACCTGCAGTCATAACAGGAAGCAGCCGGCCTCCAATCAGAGGCTGTCATTACACAGAGAGAGTGTAAATTAGAGAGAGGCTCAGGATTCTTTAAGGAGGATTTATTCTCCTAATAAAGCAACACAGTGTTTACTTTATGATGGGATCCTCGCTGCAGCTTTAGAAGAAGAAGATATACTTTATTGAACCCCTAGGGGGAAATTGTTTTTTTCACTCTTTTTTTTATACACACACACAGACTGAAATGCACACTTCATGCA
>NW_023339663.1:172512-173450 GCF_004916995.1 Morone saxatilis
TTTTGGGGTTAGGTTGCCTTGCTATTTTATTATTATAAAAGGGTTAGGGTTATTATTATATAATCTTAATTATTAAACTTTCTTTTATTTTAAATGATTAGAGGATTCGGGTATGATCCAGTGTGTTTGGGGATAAACTTTATAGAGGAGGGAACTTGTTTGATGTTAATCTCTCGTTCATGTATTCAGATTATTTAAATAAAGTTTTATCATTAATATACAGTAGAAGTTATATATTTAAAAAATGCTGAAGATGAAGATGAAGACGCAGAGGATGTTGTAAACATGTTCCTGTGAATAAATAAATTAGTGAGTGTTCCCCACCTTCTTCAGGCTGCGCTCCTTCTTGTGCCGTTTGTGTCGGGTGGATTTGAACGTCTCCATGCGGCTCTTCATGTTCCTCTGAAACACCTCCCGGTCCTGGCGCTCCTTCTCCCCCAGAGGCATGAAGTGACGACTGTAGTGGGACTGATACTGCAAACAACAACAACAACAACAACAACAACAACATCATCAACGCAGACACTGCTTTCAGATCAGTGTGTATTCACATGTTCTCTGAATGTAGCATCTTATGCTAACATGTCCGTCACTCTGCGTCCCTTCAGTCAGGTTTTATACAGATGAGTCTCCGCTGTGCAACTCTTCATCCTCTAAGGTACTCCTTCTACAAGAAGTCTCCTCGAGGACCCTGGAACCTCTTTAAGGACCACAGAACCCCCCCAAGAACCCTCTAGAACCTGCTACAGGTTTTATGTGTGTTACCCGTCTCCGGGGTTTGTACAGGTTCTCTGCGAGGACGTGGTGCGTCTCTGTGTCCTCCTCCACTTTGGCTCCAGGGACATTATCGATCACCTGGAGGTCCAGACACACACCGCTGCCGTTCTCACGCCTGGAACATGCCAACAACGCGCAGTTAGCAGTTAGCAGTTAGCAGT
>NW_023339663.1:173608-173865 GCF_004916995.1 Morone saxatilis
ACACACACACACACACAGCGGTCAAAGCTTGTGATCAAAACCTTTGCTGGGTATATTCTATTACATTATAATATGTAGTATATTATAGTATGTTATAGTATATTTTGGATATTATAGTATATTATAGTATATGATAGTATATTATAGTATATTATAGTATGTTATAGTATATGATAGTACATTATAGTATATTATAGTGTATTATAGTATATTATAGTATATTATAGTATATGATAGTACATTATAGTATATTATAG
>NW_023339663.1:173965-175199 GCF_004916995.1 Morone saxatilis
CTGCTCTCTACCCTGTCTGCTCTCTACTGTACTCTACCCTGCGTCCCACTGCTGTGCTGTGAAGGCAGCAGGTGTTGACCAGAGTCTTTGTTTTTCTCCAGGTGGACTTTGAGCTGCTGTCAGAGAACCTGGTCCAGCTGGAGAGACGCTGCAAAGCATCATGGGACAACCTGAAGGTGGTGGCCAAACACGAGACCAAAGCGGTCCTGAAGAACAAGATGACGGACTTCCTGAAGGACTGTACGCAGAGGATCATCATCCTGAAGGTGGTCCACAGGAGGGTCATCAACAGGTCAGAGGTCACACAGATACACAAACACATATACACACAGATATACATTACGTGCATACTGACCTCCTCCTCTTCCTCCTCCTGCAGGTTCCACTCCTTCCTGCTGTTCCTGGGTCAGCCGTCCTCGTCGGTTCGGGACATTAAAGTCACCAGTTTCTGTCGGATCATCAGTGAGTTCTCTCTCGAGTATCGGACCACCAGAGAGCGAGTCCTCACCCTCAAACGCAAACGAGCCGCTCACAGAGAGAGAACCAAGACCAGAGGCAAGATGATCACCGAGGTAAACCTCCTCCTGCTCCTCCGGGTGGGGGGTCAGAAGTCACCAGCAGGACCAGCGTCTGATACTACAACTTAATAATTATATATCAATCAGAACGGACTGTGATTTGTTGAATATTCAAATGAAACATTAAATCTGTAAATGAAGTTGTTCAATGTGAAACTCCTTTAAAACTCCATCTGACTGAAGACATTCGAATATCTTTTCTTCCTCTTCCTCAGACGGAGAAGTTTTCGGGGGCGGTGCCTCACCAGGACAGCTCCTCCCCAGTCTCCATGGCGGCGGAGGCGGAGCCTGGTCAGGAGGAGGAGCATGAGAACATGAAGAACCTGCTGATCAGCAGCAGCGACAGCTTGAGTGGCGAGCAGAGAGGACTGAGACGCTCCAGAGCCGTCCGCAGTAAGACTCTTCTGAGCACACTCAGTTCGCCTCACTCACTCTAATGATGACCTTTCACACCAGGTTGCCCAGGAAACGGTCCTCACTTTGATACAAAGATTTTAATCACAAACTTTATTTATATTTTGTTCAGAAACATGAAAAGTAAAATACCATCAGCTGGGTGAAAATGTCCCAGACGTGATGCTCATTGTTCAGAAAGGTTCCTGTGGATGCTGAGACCCTGAGACCCTGAGACCCTGAGTCCAGTGAGTCCAGTGAGT
>NW_023339663.1:175273-175591 GCF_004916995.1 Morone saxatilis
AGTGAGTCCAGTGAGTCCAGTGAGACCAGTGAGACCAGTTCACCCAGATTCAGACCCTCTGTGGTTCATAATGGTCCTGAACTCTGGGCGAGCTGAATATGAACTGTATTTTTATCTGAGGCTGAACAGTGGAACCAAGTAGCAGCACCCACAGGAATGTCTATTCAAAGACAGGCTAACTGTGTGAAAGCAGGGTTGTTGTGTGTTGTTGTGTGTTGTTGTTGTCACTGCTTTCTGCATCTCATGTCTCACCTGAAACACCTGTACGGCTCTGTTACCTGTCTGCACACCTGAGGACAGACAGACAGGCAGAGAGAC
>NW_023339663.1:175616-177681 GCF_004916995.1 Morone saxatilis
GTGGGAGTTGTCCAGTCAGCTCACAGTGAGCCATCGTGAGACCAGGTGGGAGTCCAGTGAGACCAGTGAGTCCAGTCGCCAGACCCTATGAGACGAGTGGTCACCCAATTGCAGGACCCGTCGGTGGGTTGCATAATGGTCCTGAACTCTGGGCGAGGGCTGAATGATGAAACTGTTATTTGTTATCTGAGCCGAGAGCGAGTGGAAACGCAAGTAGGCAAGCACCGCACAGGAACTGTGCTATTCAAGGTAGGGCTAACTGTGTGAAGCAGTGGTTGTTGTGGTTGTGTGTTCGGTGTGTTGCACTGCTTGTGCTGCATCTCGATGGCGGCGAGCCTGAAGAAGCCAGCGGCGTTACGGTGCTGGCTGTCTTACCTGTGCTGTCGACACCTGAGGACAGACCGACGCACTGAGGAGGAACAGGCAGAGAGACAGAGACACAGACAGAGACAGACAGGGTTGCTGGAGTGTAAAGTGGTCCAGAGGTGGTTTGAAACCCAGCATATTGTAGACCTGAATCCTGTGTGTGGTTAACATCCTGGATCTGGTTCAGGCTCTGACCCTGGCTCTGGTTCTGGTTCCTCAGGTCTGGGCAGGGTGAGTCCGTCTCAGATGTCTGTAGCCAGAGAAGACGGGACCGTCTCCCAGGACGATGCCACCGACGAGATCATGGATCGACTGGTCAAATCCGTCACCCAGAATCCTTCAGACAGACCGTCCAGCCCCAAGACCCGCAAACGGTCTCGGCTGAACAGGAAATCACGTGAGTAGCCGAGGATGCTGGTCCAGAATTTAATGCTGAAGACAGATTCATTGTGACCCTGAAGACAGATCAAGAACTTCCTGTTTCCTGCTGAGCTTCATATCAGATCTGAACCTGGTTCTTGTTGGGTTCAGTTTGGTCTGGACTCTGTGTTGAGACACAAACAGCAGCTCTGTGTCCAAAACAGCTCCATATCAGTAAATCCTGTGGCAGCAGATAATCCGTCCTCCGGCTGCAGTCTGGAGGACGCTCTGGTCCTGTGGGACCGTTAGTGAGACCTGCAGTATCTGCCTCACAGCATAACAACAACAACAACAACAATAATAATAAATAACAATAATAATAATAATAAATAACAATGCTTGAAGAAGATGTTTGATGAAGAGGGAGCTGTATGAAGATGAGTGACGTGAAGATTTGTGAGAACGATGTTGTGATGAAGATTTTGTGATAAGAGGAGTGAGAAGATGTTGTTGATGAAGATTTGTGATGAAGATTATGTGATGAAGAGTTGTGATAGAATGATGTCGGTGTGATGAAGAGGGCAGGTGATGAAGAGATGATGAAGATGTTGTGGATGAAGGATGTGGTGATGAAAGAGGAGCATGAAGATGTTGTGATGAAGATCGTTGTGATGAAGAGGAGGTCAGAAGAGGAGTGATGAAGAGGAGTGATGAAGAGAGTGATGAAGATGTCCTGTGCATGAAGGAGCCTGTTTGAACTTCTCTGCTCGTTATAGTAATAAACTGCAGTCGTCTATCATCAGCCAAATCAGGAGAGGCAGTCGGGTCCTCGTGGCGTCGTCAGTGCCCTCTGGTTCATCTCTCTAATCAATAGTCCCATTATCGATTGATCGCATCAGTTTGAGTCTCTGCTAGACTTTGTCTCCGGTCTTACTGTTGAGTCCCAGAGCCTCTGAACCACGTCCAGACTGAGGGTTCCGGTCGGTCAGAGTCCTCCTCACTGCAACACACACACACACAGGTTAGCATTCTGAAGTAAGGCTGAGCAAACATAGTTGATTATTATTATTATTAGTTAATTATTATTTATTATTGTCGAATATTATCATATATTATTATTATTTATTATAGCTTTTTCATGATCAGTCATGGTCACTCTACTACTGTGTTGCTGCACATCCTCCAATCTCTCTCTCTCTCTGCTCTCTCTCTCTCTCGATGTGGTACTTTGGGTCTTGTAAATTGTTATAAGGTTCGGCTAGACCTGCTCCTATTTGAAAATGTGTCCTGAGTAACTTCTGTTATCGAATTGGCGCCATACAAATAAAACTGAATTGTA
>NW_023339663.1:177781-181444 GCF_004916995.1 Morone saxatilis
AAAAAAAAACATATCGATATCGGTAAATATCGGTTATCGGCCATAACAGCAAAATTAATATCGGATATCGGTATCGGCCAAAATTTTCATATCGGTGCATCCCTACTAGTGGTATGATATAAGGTAACATGACATTATGATGTAATAGCAGTTAACGGCCCAATCCAGCACCTTTCACAGGCTGTGCTTCCTGGTGCATGGGGCAGCCCTGAGGAGGAACGGCCATTGTGGCCTCTGCCCTGACTGTAGGAGCAGCAGGTGTGGACAAGGAGGCTCCCATTCTGTCCTGTCCAATGAGGAAAACTGAACACACATACACACGCACACACACACACACACACACACACACCAAATTTGGTTAGTCAGTACACTTTATGTCAGATGTACAGGTACAGATAACTAGGTGTAATCACTGGAGCTAGGCACTTAAGCCACTTCATATCTAAATCGGTGCAATAGTGAATGCTGGCCTCAATGCTTGATCAGACTCAGTTTGGGCCAAAATCACTGGATCAGATATTGGATACAATACAATCCATTAGGCTAAACTATTACATAAAGGCTTAACTAAACGTGGGCTGAGTATTTCTTCCTTCTCAGCTGTAAAATATTTGTTTCACAGATTGAGGAGGATGTTTTGCGGCTAGCTAGCTCAAGTAAAGTGCATCCATACAAATGTATTATTACCAGCTTAGTTGTTTAGGAGAGGGAAGAGACAGCATCGGACTGTATCAGCAGATACTCAGGGTGTTATCGAGCTAATCAAATCCTACTAGACAACATTTCTCAAGAAACCCAGCTCCCTGTAGAGAAGTGCTTTGTGTAAATAATAACTTGCCTTAGAATATTTTCTAACCTAATGTATCAGTGTAGTTATTTAAACAAAGTTACCTGTTAAAAGGCGAGGACAGTGTGTGTTTTAGCATAAGACATGATTTAAATAGCTTTGCACAAGGCAAAGACATCATTTAACAACAACAAATAAAAACAGAAACAAAAAATGAGTTTTGCTAACGTTATGATAAATGAGTAAGTCGAAAGATTATTTAAGTGAGTTCCTATGTCTATGATAATAGGAATAATAATGCTAACTGCCAGAATGGCTGAACAGGCTGACTTCCTGCCAGCAGTTATCCTTGATTAACCTCACGGTTAGCATTAGCATCGAAGCTTCTGTCCAACCAGAGACCGTCTACGGAGGGTTTAGACATTCTCTGGCACAACTAACGTTAACTAGCTAGCAACGGAAGCTATTAGACTGTTTCCATACCAGAGTCCTCCCCCACAACGTCTCTAATTTATTCTGCCATTCACATAGAATGAAAAGAATAAAGTGAAACGAGACAGCAAATCATTCTGATTACCAGGCTAAGTCGCTACTAGCACTAGCTGCTTTCATTTACCGTTACCCCGGACTAGCTAACAGCTATGCTAACGTTAGCTGTTGTTGGATGTTGCCTGTCTTCTTTGCTTTTAGACGTAAAATCCTCTTACCGTGGCACGTTGGCAACACAGGACGCCTCTTTATTTATATTATTGTGTAACGGCCTAATAATACAGTAGGGTTGACACTATCAAGAGAGAGAATAACCTGTTAGAGAAGTCAGCAGAGAGTGTTCTTCCGTCAGGTTACTGTCCCAATGTCAACGTGCAGGACAGAGGGAGTTGCGCAACTGTATGTATGTCTATGGTTACATGTGCCGTACGTAACCACATACGTCATCACGCAGCCTGTTACAGCTGTAGCGCCCAGTTTATATATGGTTGTTTTTGTGAAACTTTAACGGTTTTTGTAACTGAACAATCACAAGCGTTTGCACTTTATAATAATCAGGCATGACCTTCTCATGAGAGGCAATAGGTATGCTATTGTTTCCTGTGTGTGTCTCATATCCTGGTTTAGGCATTGGGAAATTAGACTGTTATTAACATGATTTATGGATGGGTTATATACTAAATAAATAAATAAATTATTTTTTTTGCGATTATCCTTGATATTACCCTGCATTATTTCCCCTGCTACACTTAAGATTATAACCAATCCAGTCCTTTGTACCAGTTGAAACACCTTTAAAGGGCCAATATAACCCATGGAATGCAGTTTTCTACCAAGTCACTTAAAGTTTTTTCTGCCTTAAAGTGACATTATTTCACTCCTGAGAGTTATATTTTAAAGATTATACCTCAGTCAGTTTTTGGTAATAATTGAAATACTTAATATTTACTTAACAATACTTAACAATACTTAACAATACGATCCCATGTAATGCAGTTATGTACTTGCCTAAAACTGATTGCAGTTCCTATCTTGTCACTGACAGGCTTTTTCTAGTTAAAAAAATGACTTGAGTTCACTCATGACAGTTGTATTTTAAAGTTTATAGCTCAGCCAGTCTTTTGAACCAGTTGAAATAACTTTAAAAGTACAATACAACACATAAAATCCACTTTTGCACTTGCCAAAAAGTGATTACAGCTCCTACCTTGTGACTTTTATTTCTATTTATCATTTATGGTGTAAATGGCAAAATATGTTTTACAGAATTTAACTTCACAATTGTTGCTTGAAGCTGCTCTGAAGTCTTTGGTCTTTTGCAGAAAGGCTCAGAGGCAACAAAATATCAAAACAAGCTTTACATAGTGAACATCAATCCAATGTGCAAAGATCTTGTATTTACCTAAAAGGTGACAATGATGGTATCTTATTTGCTTTTTGTTCAAGATTTTCAAAGCCAGATTGTAAAGACACTATGGATTTAATTACAGACTTGTTCCTGTGCTGATTTGTCTGTATGCTTAGAGAGCTACAGTCCACTACTCCAATCTGTGTCTAACCCTCCCAAACTGTAGACCTCATTACCTTCAGGCTATTTTAATGCTTCACCAGAAATTGGAATGGATTTTACACTAATTTCTCTGGTTTCTTTAGTTTAAAGACTGAGGAATATGATGTTCTGGATGTTCAGGACAAAATTTACAAAATCTGGACTTTTATATCAGCTGCTTATTGAAAATGTCTCTGTTGACGTACAGTGATATTGAAACATGTTAACTATGTTAAATGGGACGAGGTGCAAACTCAGCCTCATATATACACATACTATAAATGATATGTATAAAATGTTCCTGTTAGCCTTGATGGATTTGTCCAAACAAAGAAAAGTGTGTGGTTTGACAGACATCTGTTCGAGTGAACAAAGACCTCACTACGATCAATTCTGTTGTGCTTCCAGTCTTCACAATGAGATCTTCTTGAGAGAGATAGATATGTTAGATATGTAGGAGCTGCTCAAATCTGGAACATGGACTGATGTCAAAAGATCTGTTCTGGGTTTTACAAACCTATCCAGATAACTCAGGCTCCTGGTGGAGAAGCTGTTAGGAAGCTTTTAGAACATTTCACAGAACACTGGATCATGTTATGCAGTCAATTGATTGGATTCAACACCAAACCAAGTTGTAAAAAAGGACAAATACTGGATGTAGGAAGGTGCTGCACAGCCTCAAGGTACATGGAAACAATTGTTGGCAAAATAATATAAAATACTGTCCAAGCACTCATATATGCAGTGTTAATGTCATCATCATTTAGTTTCTCATTGGTAAATGGTAAATGGACCTGTACTTGTATAGCGCCTTTTCTAGTCTTCCGACCACTCAAAG
>NW_023339663.1:181544-186229 GCF_004916995.1 Morone saxatilis
TATGTACTTCATTATAAATGTATTAATTCTGTTGGCAAAATTCCATTCATGTAAATTCAACAGTAAAAAACCTAATTTTGTACTGTTTCTCCATGAAGTTGTGCATTATATTATTTGATTTCTGGCTCCAACAACAAAAAGGCGGTAAAAACTGTCAACATATGGTCCTCTTTCTCTTTTTAATAACATATAAGCATCCCCTGGCAAAGCTTTATTTCACTTTGTTTGTATATATATATATATATATACACATACACATACATATACACACATATACACACACACATACACATATACATACATATCTGTAAGTCACATCTGAATTGTAACCCCTTTTTTGCAATTAAGATGACTTATTTAAAAAAAAAACAACAAAGGCATATAGAACAGTCCCAACTATGGGATGAACTGCAACACATACTGAGACAGACTTACCTGATATACTTGTGAAGCCAATCCCTGCAGCCAGGTTTTTTTGGTCATGTAGTGTAAATAAATAAATATAATAAATGTGACGTTTCCAAGAGAAAGGCAAATATTGTTAAGAGGACCAGCTTTATTGATAGTTTAGTTGACCACCAGAGCTAGTAAAATCATTTTTAGATACAAGAACACTTTCTGGGAACAAAATCATGAAGGTTCTGCATACACAAGTCTACTCTCATTCATCAAACAATAAATAAAGGTGTGAATATCAGCACAACAAAAATTAAATACTGAAGCTGACACAGAATTCTGCGGATGAACAATGCAACAGCAAACCCAAGCACATGTCATATACCTGATGGATAGGAATTCAGATTAACTGGGTTACTGAGCTTTTAGCAATTTGTATCATGAAACAGGAAAGTAGTACAATATATGAAGTATGCTGCACAACATGATGATACAGTATGTGAACTCCTTCCAAACAAGCTACTATTATCTGCATCTGACGTCCAACTGAAGGGCTAACTAAATACAACAAGAAGGGAAAGGGCAAATGTGGACAGTTACAGGGATTGGACAATTACAGGGATTAATAGCAAGGCTCATATCCATCCTTGTCCTTTTTTAAAAAAATAGAACTATATATCCTGAAGGTCTACCAGAATTAGACTACCATTCCCATAACCCATTGCACAGTCATCATGGTAATCTGTCAAACCCATCTCATCTGCAAAAAATCACTAGCTGTTCACCAGATAATTGACATTATGGGAGGAGGTTCTCACTGCTTCCTTACAATCAAAGCACATACACACTGTACAGACAGACAGACTAGTGAAAGTCAGCAGGTCATGGCAATAGTCGTGTTTCCATGCATATGTATCTGAAATGTGAATGCCTGTTTCCATCCACTACTGTAATCATTAGGAGTTGGTTCATAGAGATAAGCTGTAGGTGGCGCCAATTCTACAGTCAGAAAACCAGAGGAAGAGGGCGCAACAAGATCATTTAACTAAGAGTGCCAGTGGAAGCTCAAACTGTGGGGAGAAAAACTAAAAACAGGATGGAAACATGACATTCGTGTTAGTTTCATGTGTTAATGTGAGGAAGGTTCTATCAGACCTGTGCAGAGATCATGGATGTATTATAGAGCCACTGAAGTTAAATGTTTGCTATGTCAGAAGTAGTGTTCCCTTCTTGTTTTAAGAGCATTAACTCTTTCAAAAAAAAAAAAAGGAAGGAACCACCTCAAGCGAGCACAAAAACATTCTTGGTATTTTACCGTTTCCATCAAACCTTTCTAATGCGATACTATATCAAATATGCTGAAGGAAACACAGCTACTGTCTACTGTGAGGACAACCAAACTACCACTGGAGTCATCATCACCCCTCTAAACAAGCTTCAGTCTTCCTGGACAATCCTAACATTGCAGGTTATTGACTGGGAATATTTTTTGGACGTATGAAAGCCACAGTTAGCTGGCTTTTTCAAAGGTCATTTACACAGCAGTTAGAAAGAAAAACTAAAAGAGACCAAAATAGGGCAGACCAGACTCACAATTTTTTTTTTTAAATTTTACCACAACAACCCAGCTCTCCCTGCACTTCCTGTCCCTTTCTCAACCATCAAATAAAGGCAAACATTAAATTCCTATAGACTGTAGATTAAATTATATTCTCACTGCAAAGGAACCATATGAGCTTGAGTGATTGTACGCTATATTGTGATCAACTCTTAAAATGCTGTGGTGTTGCACTTTTCTGAATGTAAATGTTTGCTTTCAAAGAACAATTACTTGATTTAACCCTGATGATGTCACAGTGATGTCATCAGGGTTATTTTCTCAGACTGGACAAAGCTCCTCCAGGGTCACAGAATACATTATACAACCATTTGTTGTTTGTTCTAAAGAGCTTCATTTGTAAAATATGTGGATTTGAAGTGAGCAGTGAACAGATCCCCAGAGACAGTTATGAGCCACATGTGACCAGTCTGACAAAGACCACAATGCAAACCCAAAATTATACTTTCCACTGAAATCAAAAGGATTAGCAGATGAAGCTTCACACAGCCTAACTGAGCAATGTCCTGCTTAAGCTAAGTTAGTCTAATTTCTTTTTCTTCATGAGTCTTGTTTCCACAGCACTGCACCTCCTGTAAAGAGCTGAAATGAGTTTCACAGTCCTTTGTACTGTGTGTTTGTGTGTGTGTGTGTGTGTGAATCCACGTGGTGACCTATATGTGCATGCATGTGTCTATGTCCTTTAGGAGGTCCAGCGCCACCAGGCCACCTTCATGCGGTCCCAGACGGCATTGAAAGAGTCGAAGGCGGGCCGTACATCCAGGATGGAGAACTGGTAGGTGTCCTTGTTGATTTCACCGTCATAATAGTCGATGACGTAGCGCACCTCCTTCCCGCACCGGTCAACGATCCAGTCATGGCGGTCGAAAGGCAGCTCGTAGCTAATGAGGAGAAGCATAAGAGAAATTAACTGACTGCAATAAGATATGGGAGGCTGGTATGTGGCGCTTTAAAAGCACCATTGGGCAATTCTGTGGACTTGTGAAAAAAATGGACTGGTGCATCTTCTTAGCACAAAAACATGACTCACACTGTCTCAGTTAAGGACTAAAACACAGGCAGATAAAGTGTGAAGGAGCTCACCCCATCCAGTAGCGGAAGCGAGCCCTGGGTGAGAACTCTTTGGCTTTACCACCAAACCTCTTCAAGGTGGGCCCACATGGACATTCTCTACAAGAAAACACAAGATGGAGTACTCGTCAAATCACCATTAATATTGGCAGATCATGTCAGTGAACAAAGTCTCAGAAGGCACATGGAAAGCTGTAGTTCTACGCTGAGTGAACTCACCTTGCATGCATGGCCTCCCATTTCAGGATCTCCTGCCAGGCCTGCTCGTTATTCTTATTGTGGATTTTAATGATGTTGGTCATATCTTGAGCAGCGAGGTCATCCTCACTCCAGCGCCACCTGCAGCACAAACAAGGCCGACCGTTCAACCAGATATAGACTCCCAAAGAACCAGTTTATTTACTGCTATAGCCAATCTACACAAGTGGGACACTGCAATCATTAAAGTTCATGTTATGTGCAGACTAAGCATTAGCAATAAAGCCAATTTAAGATTCTGATTGAATTTATTTTTTTATCTCATGTGTTTCTGTTGTTTTCCCACCTGTACTGAAAACATACCAAACCATATTTTATACTGTATATGTGGTGACCATAAACTTAATGTTAAATAATACACAATACAACTACAGGTATATACATTTCATACAGCCTGTAGGCTGGCAGGCTAACACTACTGCTCTCCCCCACTACAGTTGAAGTTACTGGCAGGAATGAAAGATTATTAGGGGATGTTGCAAACCGGAAAACCCAAATATCAGTGCAACATTTCTGCACACACGTCTGTTGGTGAACAGTTGGGACTGACCCTTTCCGCAGCATGGCGTTCCAGAACATCTGCTCAGATGGGTAAACCCAGTTCTTTTCTGTGCTGTGACGGGGAATGGTGGACTCCTCTCTGGAGATGGACAGTTCGAAAGGCTGGTCTGGAGCTGGAAGTTGGTTTGGAGGAGGCATCTGTACACACGCACACAGGGAGTAAAGACGCTTCAACAACACAACCCATACGTAAGAATAAAATCTGACAGACACGCTTTTTAATTTAAAGATAGCAACATTTCAGAACAAGAAAGCAATCTAACGCTAAAAGTTCCATCTTGTTTGCTTGTTGTTTTGTTATCCTGTCTAAATGGTGCTTTATGTGAAAAGACAGTACTTTCCAGACTGCCTATTTATTTATGCTTTGCATTCATACTCTCACTCCCATCCCCATCCACGCAGCACCAACTCTGTGTTTTCCTACACTAAAGTGGCGTGTTACCATGTTTGATGGGTCGATGTCACTATTCGCCTCGGCTGCGGCTTTCATGGGACACTCCACAAACTCGTAGGCCCGGTCCTGGTGAGCCGGACCCGCTTCTGCTTTATGCATCGGACACTCTGACGGAGGAGACGCTGCAAAACAAGAGATCTTATTGAGGCATAACAGGTATAAAATCCTGCACAGTAATAGCCTATGACTTTCAATAATTAATAGTAATAAAAAATACAACATGAATAAACCTTGAAAAATGCAAAACAGTGGTAAATGGTAAATGGACCTGTACTTGTATAGCGCCTTTCTAGTCTTCCGACCACTCAAAGCGCTTTTACAGTACGT
>NW_023339663.1:186329-196397 GCF_004916995.1 Morone saxatilis
AGATAGATAGATAGATAGATCCCAGTCTGTACTTACATTCTGCTCACAAACTACGGGGAGGACATCCATAAATATTATCAGAGGAAAACGAATGTACCAGATTATTGTCTGGCACTTTGCTCATTAGCTGAAATGAAGCACTTAGGAAGGAAAAAACAGCAGCATAACGCTCTGTGGGAGGCCAATTCTCCCAAGAATACAGTGAACTCAGTGGATGACAGTTGAATTTGGTGGGCTAATTGGCCCTCTGCAAAGGACAGGGCTCGTCGTTTTTTGTTAATTAGGGGGAAAGTTAAGTTGGAGTAAGTTTTCTTTAACAAACAAACAAATACAACCAAATCATAGTATTGTTATCAACACAGTACATGTGTTCCTATTAATTTATTCATATTCTGTCATGTTGTACATTCTTTGGGATTTGTAAAGATGGCGTCATCCTGTACAAACCTTCTCCACCTCCTCACCTAACATAACTGCACGTAGCTTCATGCCCAGGGGCCATATTTTACTATGAAGGTAAACACTTCTGCATTAAAGCTTTGCCACAAAACCAATGAGAATTCGTGCTTGTTTAATTGATGCTTTCTCCTGAAGTGCCCTGAGGCGTTATGCGTGGGGTTTTTGTTGGCCAGCTAAGGAGTGGGAGACCCCACTCAGCACTGTACCTGCTGTAGGAGTTGTAGGTACATTGTTAAGGAGCTGCTGGGTTTGACGGCAGAGTTGCTGGGGAGGAGTCTCTGTCAGCTGGTTAAGTCTGCATCCGCTCTGTTTGTTACCACAGACAATCTATTGGTTTCCTTCTTCCAGGACTGCAGTGCGACCACAGTCCTGCAAACCTCTGAGGGTTTGTTTTTTTGGGAATGAAACAAAAATAAAATTGTCAGACATGTTGCTGATGTAACACAGTGAAGATTAACACTGATGTTCCCAATCATCATTTGTAGTTAGACAAAAAAGTAAAACCAGTAATCTCAGTAGGCTGAGATTGCTTTGAAATGTAGTTCCACAAATATTCCTTTTTCTTTTCAAACATGTCCGCAAGGTCGGCCGCAAAGTGGAGCACTCCTCTATGAAACCCCAATATGTCAGATCACGCCTTTCATGAGTTAATAGAGCATTGGTGAGCATCATGGGGAAAAAAATCATATTTTTAAAATTGCTATATTTTAACGTAAAAAAGTAATCTTTGACCATGTAACTATAATTTAAAATATAAAAATGACCTACAGCAGCTTCGATTACAGAACAAGTCAGTGTAGGAAGAGTGTTATCCAAAGAGAGTGGCAGACAGAGTGAAGGCACAGTTAACAGAGCAGTGATAGAGGAAGGCTAAAAGAGATGGAGTGCTAGATGAAATAGAAGAAGAC
The DNA here is from genome assembly GCF_004916995.1 of Morone saxatilis. NCBI lineage: Eukaryota > Metazoa > Chordata > Actinopteri > Moronidae > Morone > Morone saxatilis. The sequence goes on from NW_023339663.1 coordinate 187,697, forward strand.
AGCTCGGACGGAGCTGAGAGCTTCATCACACATCTCCTCAGGGACGTAATCAGTCCTCTTCCAATTTGGCGCATGCCGCTTATCGGACTACCGGGAGCCATGACCCGCCGACTTTTACGGTGTGGTCGACTGGCAAATGGAGAGATAGCCCCGTCTGCCTGCCAATGTCTTTTAATGAGCACGCCGATAAACAGTGAGGAGGAGGACCAGAGCTGAGGCCCTTTATAATTACTTTTCCAATGATCACCCTATTTCACGCTGTATACCAGATCAATATTACAAGACATGGCCTTGATGACTTACAATGTCGCTTAATTTCACTTGATACTGCCTTCACTGAGGAAGGATGGGAGGTCTTTATACAGGGAGGAATGGCTGAACTCGGGGGAAATGAAGAATAAAAGGAACAAAAGCTTTGATTCATCTCAGGGAGTGAATATTAAAAACTAGTGCAAAAACTAAAACTCTACTTATAACTATAAAAACCTAAACTCATAAAGATACTAGGTGTTTTATATCTCCCCTTACAGTCTATACAATCCTATCTTTTAGTGAATGTTCTGGATCACCAATTTATACTAGACAGCTTATCATAATAACAGCAAATTTAATGGCTATTTTTGCCGTTTACACATAGTTGTGTGCTCTTATTTTGAAGGTTTCTCTGTTTGGAGGTGCAGCATGCTTTGTGTCCTCAAATACATGGACTGAATAAAGTGCACACTAATCCAGTAAGTCAGCCAAGTTATTTGTCACATTTTTAGTGAGTAATAAAGGTTAAAGAAAATACGTTTGAATGAAAAAATAAATAAATCATTAAATAAATATTTTAAAACGTTTTAAACGTGTGACCATTTCCAACTTTTGTGACACCTATAGTGGTATCATTATATGAGAATGATAGAATGCAAACAATTTCTAACTGAATGGACCTGTAAATGGACCTGTGCGCCTTTCTAGTCTTCCGACCACTCAAAGCGCTTTTACACTACGCACACATTACGAAACTAATGCATTCATACACATTCACACACCGATGCACGGCATCAATTTGGGGTTCAGTATCTTGCTCAAGGATACTTCGACATGTGGCACGAGGAGCCAGGGATCGAACTAACAACCTTCCGATTAGTTTTTCTACTAAACCTTTTAGTCCATCATTTTCAAGTTTTCTGGAAAGTAAAATAATTATCGAGACTGTTCATACTAATTATGGGGAAAATAGAGACAGTTAATATGCTTCCAATTAATTTTACCAAAACTTTATATTATTAAGTCTGTATTTTCTAAATGATAACAAAAGTCTGGAAAAAAAGGAATTAGTTTGTTATTATGGGGGAAAGCTAATAAATGTATTCATTTACTTTTAAAAACCCTATTCATATACACAGATTGATACATATTTGCCTGAAGACAAATTTCACATCTTTTCCTGTTCAGCTGACCAAATTCCACCGGGCATGGCTTTATGAGGTCACACTGCGATGCAGTTTGGCTCCATGATCTGCACATCTTCAAATACCATAAGAGTTTCAGTACACTGTAAAACCTAAAGAGTTAGTTCAACTCAAACTGTTTGAGGAAACCGAATGCCTTAAACTTTTTAAATGTATTAACTCCAACAATTTGAGCATGAAATTTTTTTTGATTTGAGTACAAGCAACACTTTTATTGTTATGGTAAGGTAAATTAACTGAATTGTACTTAAACTAAGTAGTGTATTACATTCATATGCAGCATTTCTTTAAACTTAATTGAAATATACATATTTCAATTATATATCTGAATAAAGTAACTTAAATGTATCATCTTTGGACAAATGTAACCACTTAAACTGAATTTACTCAGTTTTCCTCCACTGTAGCAAATTATTACATTACCTGTCAGAACAGCTGATGTATGTATGACATGTATGATTTTTTATGGTAACCAATTCATTTTGGGGCTTACATTTTTGTAATGATATAAAGTCAATTTAAAGAAAATGAGTCAATGGAACAAACTGGATCACCAATACATAAAGTACTGCAGAATTTCAACGGTTCATTTGTGGAAGTATTATTACTTCAACAGTTCATTTTTGAGTTAAATTTAATTAATGGGAACAAGTGACTCCACATTGTTTGGAAGATTAAATTATGCTGTTAGGGTTGACAGTGGAGCAAAGTGTCTTCAGAGCGTGTTGCCTGCCCGACGTTGTTGGCTTGTCTATTTTGTCCTTAAAATGGATACAAAACAGTGTGCTTTTCCACTTCCAATAGGAACCTCTTGTTATCTATGGTGTCAAATCTCTTCTGATCTGCCTCTGACTGACTGATTTCTGACCTAGTTCCACAATGTTGATGTGGGGTTACATTCAATCCGGGGTCTTCATGGGGTGTTTTATTTTGAAAATTGACCAGATTCTTTATGCCATTTCTGAATTTGGAATGAAGTTAAGATAGAAATTAATTTGATTAACTTATTGGAGGTGTACTAATTGAACTGGCGCAGTCAGGTTACATGTGCATTCCAGTCCTGTAGTATTCCAGTCCAAAATTCAGATTGCTTCATGCAGCCAAACTGTTTAATCTAACATTGGCTGGATACATTTTATTTCTCTGTTTTGCTGAAACAAGTCAAATCACCATCAAAAAGAAGTCAGGGCAAAAACAACTCCACATTAAAACAGTCCTTAATATTAAAAGGTGGTCTGGAGACTAGCCTCCAGTACGGAAAGTAGATTTTCCCCCTGCACAATCATCTCCATATACACCGCATATTATACAGAAAGGGCTTAAATAATAAAACAGTGAAACTCCAAACAAGTACACTTCACCTCATGGGAGAGAGGCTCCACTCCAGCAGTGGTCCTACGTACAGTAATTAGACGACACTGTTCCAGTGAACAATAAAGTGTTAGACAAGGCCTAACATACTGTATAACCCATACACACGACTATTCATTCATGTACTGTATTTTCCTTGATATTCCAATTTGTTGTCACTCTGACCCCTATTCTCTGCCCATGCATGCATGATGAGCGGTGCATTCACCCAGCATCCATTCACATCACTGTTAGCCATTGTTTCTGCTCAAGCAGAAACCGCTTGTCTGGCGAGCACTAATTACATCCTTGATTAGGAGGAGAAGCAATGAAAGAAACGGAGCGCTCAGGAAGAGATAGGTAACCCCAACCCCCCGCCTCTTTGTCTGGAGGGATAAAGACACTCGCTGGTGACTTAGGTGTGTGAGTGTGTGTGTGACACAGAAAGCAGGCATGTTTGTCTGCCTATCTATGAACATATAAAGTACTATTCCATTTTATCATACCAATGCCAGTATCAGTGTATGTCGGTGGCTATATGTTGTTCTTTGTGCAGCAGCAAGTGTAAGAGAGCTGAGTGAAGTTGAATATTGATCGGAGGGTGTTGTGATTAATAAACACACTGTCAGCCAATCATATCAAAACACATCGAACAGCTGAGATACGAAAAAAAGTACAAAATTAGAAAAACTGATAACATGCAGCTCTAGTAGTGTTGTCTACCTTCTTGCGTGTACCAAACGTGGCCTTCAATATGTAGGAAAAACAAAGAGACAATGTAGATAGTAGTAATTAATGAAAACAAAAGTGCTGTCTGCCATTCTGAGCATAAATCTGCTGTTGTTAAATACTTTACGGGCAACATTTGGCATTCTGTGGCACTGATATGATGATTCTTAATTGTGTTGGTGGAAGAAAAATTTGTAAAGTGGTGATATTTTGTTTTATGATATTGTATCAATCCTCAAAAACACTGAATCGATTTTTGTGTTAAACCCCCAACTGCTAGATAGCTGTGTTGTAAACGTAAACTGAAGGCTATAATGTTGGGTGTTATAGGGCCTGCGATAAATACAAATGCAGATCCCACTGTTCTCGTTGCATTAACTTTGCATCATCTTGCATTTCAGATTGTATGAATATGGTGGTGCGTTCTTTACTCTATTACAGTTTTCCTAAAATCATATATTTTTTAAAGTGCAATATATCACCTTGCTGATCGGTGTATTTGGAACAGGCCTCTACGTATATAGGACAGGCCTCTAATTCCTTTTACACAAAACTCTTGCTCAGCAAAGATGGAAAATACTTTCAAATTGTTTATTTAATCCAGTATGAATATTACGTATTAAAAATTAACAAATAACATAGAAATTAGGAATCATTCATCTGATAATTTGATACTGTGATGCTGATTGTTTCAGTAGAATGAACTAAACAGCCACATTTCTTTCCTATGAATGTCCTGGAGAAATCTCATCAGAAGACGTTTTGGAAATCCTGAGGTGATCAATTAAATACCTGAGGTTGGAGAACAATCCTTCAGAAATGGTATATTTAGTTAGTTTTAAAACTGGTCTACCAAACGTTATTGGATTTAAAGGTGCAATATGTATGGATTTTAGTCTAAAATATCAAAAAATTAACTAAAGTTATTAAAAGAATGTAAAGAAATAAAAGTCAAAGTTATGTCAAAGACATCTATATATTGTGTTGCAGAGACATCTACGAAATTTAGCATGCTAACCAGCTAGACCTCGCTGTCCTGTCTTGTAATGCCACTTTATACTTCAAGAGGAGATAGTGAGTCACTGTAGTGTCTAGTCTGGCCTCAGTCCAACATGAGAGGATGAAGAAGTAGTAACTTAAAGAAGCCAATCTAAAACTGACCTGTGGACCTATTTTACCATTATATCATACATTTTATACAAACTTCCTGCAGTTATTGTGTTCACTATTTGGGTTCATTGTAGAGTTTATCGATTGTTTCATCCCCTCTATCCCCTCTCTCTCTAATCCTACTCTAAGTTGCCTCTCAAATGGAAGTTTTTCCTTGCCGCTGTTGTTTTGTGTTTGTTCATGGTGGGAACTGTTGGGTCTCTGTAAATAAATGTATAAGGAGTATGGTCTAGACCTACTCTATTTGAAAAGTGTCCTGAGATAACTTTTGAATTTTAAATTGGCACTATACAGATACAATTGCATTGAACTGAATTCAATTATTGTTATGTTATTTTTGTTATAAATTAGTATAACTCAATTCGATTAAACAGTTTCATCACAAACTGGAAATTATAACCTTACTACCTGTTGGATTACACTGCATTAGTTTTAGCTAGGTGTATCTAATAAACTGGAGTGTTCTCAAATCAAATACTGAACTGATCAATTCCATCAAAAGCACTGTAACATATTTCAGATTAGGATATTGTTTTGCTTAAGTAATCAAAAGCACTGTAACATATTTCAGATTAAGATATTGTTTTGCTTAAGTAATCTATGACGCACATGGACAATATGTACAATTGTATATTAGGAAAAAATCATACATACCACTCAAATATTTGTGTTTTTTACACAGAGGACTATTTCGCAAAAATCTAGCAGGGGACACAAGGGAACATAGCTCTGTGCATTATGCACTTTGTTTGCTATTTATATGCAGACCACTTGGCTTTTATCTTGTCACACCAGACTACTGCACAATCAGGGTGCAATACCTTTGGAAAAGGGTCTTGAAAGGACTGGCAACAATAGAAGCTATTCAGTTCAACTTTACACACTGCAATTGTTAGATGCTCCCCACACGTGCATGTGTCCTAAATTGCCCAGTATGCTAATCAAATTCTAGCGATTTAGTATTCCCCGCTGCTGCTTGAGGGATTTTTTCCTAGATTAAAAAATAAAAAGAAAACATGATTGTGCCCCCCACACCTGATTTGCTGAAAACGACTAATCAAATCTTGCATCACCTGATGCAGCATCTCCAGCACGCTCCAAGTATTAATTCCACTAATACAGAGGGATGGCGGAATATCATGGGAGGATATTGGAAAATAATTTCTTGCTTGGTTATTCATTGCAGAATTCATTAAAATCCAATTTTGTGGAATTGAAATAAAAACATCCATTTGCTGTGATAGACTTGCATGCTACAGCAGCAAATACAAGAATGTGGGGGGAGGGGGTAAGGGGAAAAGGGGAAGGGTGATGGGTGGGGGGATCTGTTAATAAAAGAAGATAGAGAAGGGAAGGGAGGAGAGGACAACAGAACAAAAGACAAAATTAGTGTAACACATGCATTCCTCTTGTTTCTTGCATTTCTTCACGCCGAGAGGCTGGCAAGAACGTTTCCTGTCTTCTGTGCAAAGCATTGTGGGTTAAGCATCAGACTACCATCCCTCCGAGCCTCGTACAGAGAGCAACATTGGCAGGCACTTGTTTCTATTAGCCCTTAATGCTAGCCACCACTTCCCCACATTAGCTGCTGTACACACTCCTAATTGCAGTAACAGTGGGACTGCATTAGCTCATTAGCATGCTGCACCACGCGCCCAAGAATAAAGGCAGAGAAACACACAACAGCACTGTGATTACGCCAGAATGGTTGTTTCGTGACAAAAATGCTCAGCCTTGCAATTAAACCAAAGAGGTTGGCTGTACTTCTCAGAGATGAGTGTTTCACCGATATGAGGTACTGAAAGCAAAAGGCAGGACCAAATGCAGCAGAGTCATACAGAGAGTTGGCCTTGTGGCTATGATGTGTGATGCAGAGGTAACACCAGGCAATGACTGACCACCGCTCATTGTAGAACACAGAAAGTCTGCTGTAGCTTTTACAGTCACTAGAAGCACATTCATGGCTGCGTTTATAAAGTTTCTGTGTGGGTACCTGTTGTTGCGGCTCTGGTGTCTGAATGGAGTGTCAGGCTAGCACACTTTAGCAGATTTATTCTTTAAGTAAGATGCTGATACCGGTGTGCTGTGGTGTAGCAGCCACTGTCAAATATATAGTATAATAATAAAGCTTTTATTGTGCTGCATTTGTCAATGGCACACAAACTTAGTATGTGTGGACACCACAGGCATGTGGGTCTCTAGGTGCTCACACAAGCTGTGTGGACAAGGGGTAACCAGATGTGATTCGACCAAGACTTAGTAGACTCATCCCAGTTTGACATGCAGTGAATCTGTGGGATCACTGTTATCAGTGTGTGTGTGTATTATATTGCTTGATCATTTACAACCTGTCTGATCATCTGACTGCTTGTTTATTGCCTGTCAGACTTTGTTGTCATGCTCCCAGATCTCACTAATTACTTTGGGGAGTACTGTGTTATTATTTTGTGATGTGTTATTTGTTGATTTTGATCAGCAATAATGTCCTTTTTTTATTTGTTTACTCTGAATGAGCCTCAGGCTTCCATCCTCTCCTGAACTATTATTAGTCTTTTCTTAAAATGTATTTCTATCTTCATTATTGTGCAAATAATCTGACTTACAACCAGTAAAAATAATGGCCAGCGCTACATATATAAGATCGATATTATAAAAAATCAGTGGCAGGCAGAGTTGAGTGAACATGCAGAACAGCACGGTTCATTTGAATGGCAGGCTGCACAGCCACCCCTCCTCCTCCTCTGTCCTGTGTTATTTAGGATGCTGAGAACTGATAGGACTGAAGCACTTCTGGTCCTCCGGCAACTTCCAGTGGGGTCAATCAGAATGGACTGACATGGGGTCAGCACCGCGCTCACACACCACTCTCTCAGGCCTTCATTAATATTATTTTCTTGCCGAGCTGTGTCGTTGGCTTATTGCTCTCCTCCATGCTCCACATTTCAATGAGGGGCTACCTTGTTGTATTTTTTCAGGTGTATTTTTTTGAGAGGGAATCATTCATTTTTGATGAAGAGCTTTGATATGCACATGAAAGCTTGGATGGAAAATGAAGCTGGGCTGTTACGGAACCATCACAAGTCTTATGTTAGGTCTGCATGCCTGCAGGATTGGAAGGATGAGGCATGACTGTTATCACTGTAGCAGTAGTGTTCACATAAAATAAGCTAAGAAAAATTGTTAAAATAAAATAAGATTTTAATTAAATGTTTGTGAATTTGTTTAGTTGTATATGTATTAAGTCTGAGGAACAGCTAAATAAATAAAGACTTTGAACATGCAATATTTCATTTCTGCTGCTAGTCTCTGACACCATACAATATGAAAAGATATTTGATGATGTTGTGAAGCAGCGTAGGATCATGGGAGTTTTTGTCTTCACCACCATTGCCGCCACTGCAGTCAGCTTCCCCTGGTTAGGATTCCTTCAGTGTTCTCAGGAGGTTTCTACCGGAGTCCAATTATCCACAGAGGTCTCCTCCTCTCCAAAACAAACAGACCTGCGATTAAATAAGGTAAAACACTGAATAAAGCAGTTCCACTCTAAAATCACTGTTTCTTGTTGGCAGACACAAGGACGTCCCGGAGGGGCTGTGAGAGCCGAGCTGCTGCTAACGTTAGCTCAGCTTGTTTCTCTGATAACTTAAGATCCAGACGTCGATGACTAAAATCCTTCATCCGGTTCAAATCTAGAGTTAAAAAGCATCGAGATTTGCTGCAGGAAGATCACAATATTTCAAAGAACCATTTTTCAGATACATACAGGTGCACAGTTTCACTAAAAAGCACTTCTCATTTCCTGCACACTGCAATAAAAATGCACTAGAGATTTCAATTAGAAGAAATAAAATCAAGAGGAGTTAAACATGAAAACCTAATAAAAGAATTAAAACCACACTCCTAGTAGCCACAACATGTGGACTGCTCCTGTAAAATTTAAATAGAATTTAAAATCCTCCTACTCACCTATTAAGCTCTTCATGTCAGGGCCCTTC
>NW_023339663.1:196422-200347 GCF_004916995.1 Morone saxatilis
GGAGAAATTCAGCTTTCAGTATCTTGCTCAAGGATACTTCGACATGTGGCACCAGGAGCCAGGGATCGAACCAACAACCTTCCGATTAGGGGACAACCCACTCTGCCTCTGCGCCACACCCCCAATGGGACTTAATCCAGTTTAGGGCGGTTCCTTCTCCTTCTCCTTTGTGTTCAACACTTGTGATAAGTTTCCACTTTATTACTTTTATTTATCATGCAGTCACAACTGTCATGATAAATAAGTGGAAACAGCTCGGTCATTTTGCAGTCACGGACCACAAATTTCTACATATGCATACGTGTCATATTCCTCCAGACTGAGTGCAGCACGGATCATTAAGAAACTATCACGATATTTCCATCCTGTTCTAAGAGCCACATCTGCTCCAACTCTCTTTTAAATATTCCCATCTCTACAACCAGCAGCAACCTTGTTTGTTCAGGTGGTTAAAAGTGCATACAGAGACAGACAGACTGAATGCAGAGGAGGTATGATACTCCTTCTTGTTATCAAAAGCAGTAGCTTATGTATGTTACAATGTGTTAACTTTTTTCTTATGATAACCGCCTCACTTTGTATTACACAATCATAAGGTCCTGAGCAGCAATTGCTGCAAAGTCCTATTGCAGTGCAAAGAATTATTATTATTTTTCAGCTGAAAGCTGAATCACATTGCTTGAACATGCTTGAAAACTCAAGAAACGCAGCACAAAATTCTTGCACTTGGGTGTGGCAAAATGGCTCGACAGTGCCCAAAACCCGGCCCCTGAGGCACATTTGACCAATATGCGATATATTGACCCATACCCAAAACCCAACTGGAAGTCGGCCATTTTCAATTTAGTGGTCAATGGGAATTGATCAGATCAACTTCAAATTTGGTCAGTCTAATCTAAACACCATCATGATTAAAAGATGTACTATTTGTGCCTGTGCACAGAACGCCATGTCTGCGGCTTGGCGTCAAATTCTGACCTTTTTCCATGTAACAGGAAGTTCAGTGTATTTTGTCCAGTGTGCACCAAACTTTAAATGTTTGAGGAGAGTCTACTCATGATGTTGGTGCATGACACTACCGCAGCACACCCTTATTAATATCATTATCACCCTTAGAGGAATGAAAACAGAAGGGTTTTCCTGTTGAACAAACACTTTATTAAAATTTCATAAAGTATGATATCCTCGCTCCAGAATGTATAATGGCATTCTCCAGTGCAAATCTGAGAATACACTGTATATAAGAGAAAAAAATTTGAAGCACAATGGAATTCAACTAGTTTAATTGCAAGGTTTTTTATTACGCCACTGCAAAAACGGCACCAGAGAGGTGGTATCTGTTGGCAGAAAATTCCTTAACACATAAATAATCTATTTGTAGTTGATTTCAGATGTGATACTGTATATACATACTTTTTTTTTACATTTTGTACTGGAATTACCAACTTGTTGGTGCCATCTGTGGATGACATCGTTGTCCTACAGTAAAACATCACCTGGCGCTGGACTATAAGGATTCCGAAACCAGCGGATTGTGGGTTTTGTTGGAAAACCGCTCGTCGCCGAAGCTAACCTGGGCTAGGTTTGTTTTAGCGGGGCTGGCTAGTGCATAAGCCTGACCCCCAAAGCACCTCCACCCCATGTTTCAGTGCTGTGGCCCACTTGGTTTTGTTATGTGACTTGTATCTGACCAATTTGAAAGCAGATCCTGATAAATTCCCTAGATAGGGTTCGTTTCAAATAGAAGGCGAAACTATTTAACCGAAAATGAGCAAAAAAATAAAAATGGGACCGAACTCTTTTTGACGGCACGCCTAACGGACACGCCTGATCAAACTCGCACATTAATAGCAAATTTAATCAGCACCTATGCTATCTCTAGTTCAAGGAGGGTGTTGTAAGGCATTATCTTGTATTAATGTTTCTCTAGGAGATTCTTCAAATGTAGAAGGCGAAAAATTACAAATGAATGATCAATAAAAGATCAAAAGTTACGGCCGACTTTGATGGCCACTGCCACTGCGACACGCTGCCTTTATGTACCATTGCACATACATTAGCAGCGGATACTTTAACTAGCTGAACCATTTTTGTGTCTTGTTAATCTGACCAATTTTGAAGTCAGATCCGATAAAATTCCCCTAGAAGGTAGTTCGGTTCAAATGGAGGAAGGGCGAAATATTATTCCATTCGGATGTATAAATGGGAGCAAAAAAGTAAAAATGGCCAATTTCTTTGGACGGTCTATTTGGGCACGACACGGCCTCTTCAATCGTACAATGTCACAGAATAGCTGCAACTTTAATCAGCACATTTTGACTAGTATATTTCTGTACATTTTTTGAAACCAGACCTGTCTATGATTATCTACCTAGGAGGATGTTACGTTTCTAAATGTTTACAACGCAAAATTTCATCGCAAAGTGAATTAATCAAATCAAATTAATGGCTTGACTGTCCTTCCCGGTGGGGTGTTGGGGTATGGGTCCAAGGAGGTCTTTTTTGTACGTCTAGGTGAAGTTATCATCGTTTTTTCCTTATTCTCGTATGTTTGTCGTTTACATATCGGTTAAATACGTTTTGGCTGCCAATGTGGTTGCGCTTTTTAAAATTCCTTGTATTGGTGGCGCTACTTAAACGGTAATAAACCGCGATAATTTGGGTATGTTTGAGCCTTTCAGCCACCACTCTAACACTGTTTGCCCTGCGAATTTTTCTATATCATAATCTGTTATTACGGTTTTTCCACTCACATGTGGCATTTTACCATCCCTAACCATGAGCGGCTTACCTAGTGGTGGATTCGTTTGGTCAATTCTTGTATTAGCGAGCCTCAGGGGGAAGCCCAATGGTGTCAATATTTCCCTACCATAGTTAATTAAGTTCGCACGTTGTCCGATGCTGGTTTATAAACTTGTTTCATTTTAAAGGTTAGCGGTTCCATTCCTGTTTGTGAATGGCTTGAACATTGGTACCACTGATTCCCATGAGGTAAGCACATGTGTTTGTAACATCTATGGTTTCAGTTTTTGGTGTTCAATCGGATTCATACCAATATGGTGAGAAATGCTCCATTTTCCTGTTTTGGGACCAAAATTGTTTTACAGGAAGTCAATTAATTGTTGCATATTACCGTCGCCCTTGATTTTTTTAAATACTTCGAAGCAATTGTCTTCAAATGCCTTTTTTTTGCCAGGATTTGGTCCCCAATGAATGCTTATGTGGAAAAAATTTTGTGGGAAAATCGGAAAAGTGATTTATTGGTAGTTTTAAAGCTTTGGAGAAATAGTTTTGTGATGGCATTGTCCGCGTGACCAAAGAAATTATGCTAAAGGCGAAAATGTGACGTGCTATATAGGAGATTTCAGCTCCATTCACGAAAACACTAATATTAACGGTTATTGTAATGTCGTACAAAGCTACGGAGAATTATACCAAATTTTTGTCATTATGATAGTAGCGCCACCTAGTGGCAAACCCAAAAGTGAGCAGTTGATTTCCCATTATTCACCACCGACAACTCGTCCAATAAAATTGACTTTTCGTATATCCTTCAGGGGGCCGAAAATGCAGCGAGAGTCGCTAAAAAAGTAATAATATGTTAAGAAGAAGAAACGGGCAGCAAATTCTCAATAGTGATGCCTCCCCAGCGGTCGCTGGCTCAGTCCTAATCAATAAATTTTTAATATACTGATCAATGTCTTTGTGGTTGCTGTCAGGAGCACACTCGCCGCCACAGTTTCGGGCAAACGCATTGCAAAAAGAATGTTTTTGGTTCTCTCACCGGCATTTTTACATTTTGTACTGAATTACCAAACTTTTTTTGCTGCCATCTGTAAACCATCGTCGTCTACTGTAAAAGTTACCTGGCGCTGATAACATTGGTAAGACTCCCGAAACCCGGATTGCTGCCGTGGTTTATTTG
>NW_023339663.1:200372-219516 GCF_004916995.1 Morone saxatilis
ACCGCTCCGTCGCCAAGCTAACCTAGCTAGGTTTGTTTTTAGCCGGGTGGCTAGTGCTAGCTGACCCCCAAAGCACCTCACCATGTCAGTGTGTGGACATTGTTTGCCGGCGTACTCACTGTTGCAGAATGACATCAGGCGGCTAAGACAGGATCTTAAAAACAAGGATGATCTGATCCTGGGTTTTTCATCCGTGGCTTCTTCTCAAGCTAAACACCTCTCCGCTCTGGGCTCTACCTGCTGTGGCTACGGAGGCGCCAGTCTGCCCACCGAGTGTGCAGCCTTTACCACACACAATGATGCCACCCTTCCCTGGACCGGCTCTGTTACTGGTTACCGGTCCGCTCTGTTGCCTCGACTCGTGGCCCACCCTCAGGGCTGGTCGTGAGTCCCAAGCCTGCTCCACTCCCCGCAACACGGAGCCATGGGTCCGGGTCAGAAGTAGGCGGCGGGCTAAACGCTCCAGCCGACGACTCACAGCTGACACTCTCTTGCTGTCCAACAAATTCCAAACTTTGGAAAATGGCGATGAACTACGGCTGAGTGAGCGCTCATCTCCTGGCCAGGCCCCCGCTCCGGACGTGGCGGCTGATGGCTCCCCAACCACCACAGATCCAGCCTTGGTCCTGCCACGCTCTGCCACCAACACCGCTGAGGGTCTCCCCGCCTCCCAGGGCCGGATTGGTACTAGTCCGGATCGCCTACCTTCTCCTCTTCGCCAGGACAGACCAAATCCCACTGGCTTGGCTCATCCGTCTGCTACTCATCCGGTGGACCTCGGCTCCCCTTGTCCACTGGCTGCTGCGGCCCCTCGGGTCTCCCCTGCTGCCCGCTGCCAAATGGCTTGCGCAACCCGGCCCGCGCACACCCCGCTGTTCTCGGTCAGTCCTCCAGGCCGGTCAGACCTCCACCCGCCCCAAGGCTCGCGCCTAAGCTTGCAGTTTAATGCTTTCTTACCTGAACCGTGGAGAGTTAAAGCCCTGGGATGCTCCCTGGCTAGTGGAGCTCTGACCACCCAACCTTACACATTTTTTTAAATCTCACCACTCACGACTAACAGGCCGGGGTGGGGGTATTGCAGCTTGTCTTCATAAACCATTTTACCTTGTACTCCACCTTAGCTTTTGCCTCCTTTAACAGTTTTGAAATCTTAACTTTTAAAACATTGTGGTTAGGGTTACGACCCTAACCTATTTTTTATTTGGTCTGATAAATTTTGTCCACTGCAAGTTGATCCACGTTTATTCGGTCCACCTAAGAAAAACACAATAATATGCGTCAAACCACTGTAAGAATCTGGGTATCATCTTCGACCAGCCAAAGTATGACATTTGACCCTTCATGTCACAAAAAACTTGTCCAGTCCTGTTTTCCTGCAAGCCTACGAAATGTAAGTACAACAAATCCAAAAGAATTCCCTGTCCTCCAGTGACTTGAAACAGTTTTTTAATTCACAGCTTCATTTTCTCCCGTCTAGATTACTCGTAACTCCTCTACAACGTGCCTACAGTCAGGCTTCGTTAAACCGATTCAGTTAGTCCAAGATCAAATTACTGATTACATATACATGGCAGCTTCCATGAACCTTGCCCCCAGTTACCATTTGCAGACCCTCCTTGTTCCTCATTCCACTCCTCGGCCACCTCCGCTCTTCAAAATTCTGGCCTTTTATCCGTTTCCACGCTCTAACCTGTAAATCTCAAAGGTGACCGTGCCTTCGCTGTTTTAGCCCCAACCATCTGTGGTTATTCCCATTCACTCAGATTCACTGATCTTGTGGACAGTTTTAAGCCGGCTGCCTCAAAACCCTCCTCCTTACAGGCAAAGCCTTTTTTATAGATCTCTTGTTTGTTTTTTTTCTCATCCTGTCGTGGTCTCTTTTAATTTATCCTCCTTTTGTTTATTCCTCCCTTTTGTTTTAATCCTTCCCTTTGTTGTTTTACATGCTACTTATGTTGTTTGTTTTTTGTGTGTTTGTTATGGTTTATTTATTTTTTGGAAAGCACTTTTTGAATCTCCTGTGTCAAAAAGGTGCTATAGATAAATACAGACTTAACTTACTTTACTTTCCATATGAAACAGATCCTGTCCAACTCCATCTCTCTGAGCAGCTTTAGTTTCGTGAAATAAAACCTTTCAGCTGTTTGTGTGTTTGGTTTGCTGTTTGAATCAAAAGACCACCCAGAGGGAGGCCAGAAGAACAACTCTTCAGGGATTGTTTCAGAAATTTAAACGAGATAACTATTCAATTCAATTCAATTCAATTTTATTTGTATACAGCGCCAATTCATAACTGTTTGAATTTATGTCATTAATAAAATATTTCATTTTCTTTTTTGCTGATGGTAAACAAGAGCAAGAAGCAGAGCAGAGAAAATCCCCACAGACTCCCTGCAATGATGCTAACTTTTCAACCTGGGACAGGGAGGGTACAGTTATGGGGAGACTGGGGTGCTGCTGACTCATCTGTTGTTTAAGTCTGCTAAAAGGCGGCCAGAGACAGTGTTCTAATGGTTAATACAACTCACAGACTATAGGCTCACACCTTTCCTTGGTGAAAAACTGGGTTACGATTGACGATTCCTTTCTTTGCTTTCCTCTCTCTCTTTTTACTCTTTCCTTTTTGAAACCCCAGATTTTGATTTACTAGGCAACATATGTGATGTGTAGTCCTCACTCTATCTGTTTTGATGAAAAATTGTACAGTTAGTGCTAATTTTATAGCCGTGCCTTTATTTTTTGAAATATCAGAAGTTCTTCAAATTACTTTTTGCCAGGACCGGTCCCCAGATGCTAACGTGGAAAATGTTTGTGCGAATCGGACCCAAAGCGCATAGGAGACACACGAAAACGTAGTTTAATGGACATTTCGTGCTCTAGCAAAAAAAAAAAAATATAAGCGGGAGATCCCAGCTACATTCACCGACGCGTGGATATAAGGTTTTTGGTTATGTGCGACCAAAAACTATGCAGAAGTGATTAGCTAAAGGCATTTTCTATGATAGTAAGCGCACCTAGTGGCCAACCCAAAAGCAGACGCCATAGGAAATATAAGATTTTTCGCCACGACTGAACATGTGTGTGCCGCGTTTCATGAGTTTCGAGCATGGGGAAGCATCCAAATAAATTTAGTTTGTGTTTAGGGAGGAAAAAGAAAAACGAAGAAAAAGAATTCCTTCAATTACAGATAGGGCCCTTCGCACGGTCAGTGCTCGGGCCCTAATAATAATAGGTAAGAATTCTAGCAAATACAACAGGACCTCCAGCGGTCGCTGGCTCAGTCCCTAAAAACATCCGAGTGACGTCAGAACCAGTTTAACCTGTGGCAGAAACCCAGTCAGTGTCAGAGACGTCACACATCAGATGTTTCAGTTCTGTCCACTAGATGGTGGTAACTGACCGCCAAATGAGCTGTCAGTTTCTGAATAACAGAACTCAACAGTTTAGATGCCCTCTGAGGGGTGGATTATCGGGAATCAATGGACTCATTCCTCTCTGTAACAGACACACTGAGCAGGTCCATCTAAGGACCCTCTGGGACAGTTACAGTTACTTCAAAAAGTTAATTGATCACTCATTACTCTTTTCAAAAGTGATGTTATTCCTTTATTTATTACTCCCTGCCAAGAGTAATTAGTTACAGTACTAGTTAAATTACTTTTCAGCTACTCCCCACTGTAATGTGATTGTTGAAACAGGTTACATAGTAACTTTTACGTAACAGTAACTCAATATTTTCTTGATTCAGCAGCTTTTACTCGTAATTTTAAGTGCTTTGTAAGTTAAACATTCCTGATTAAGTACTTTTCTTACTAGGTGTTTTGGCCTAGTAAAAAATCCCGGCACAAATAAAAAATTGCAAAAAGAAGTCAGTGTCACATAAAATTACTAAAGCTATTTGATCAAGAATGTTTTTAAGTTACAAAATTGAGTTTGTTTTACTTAAAATTGTGGATGTAATCAGTTTCAATATTTAAAAAAAAAAAAGAACTTATATGGTTTTACACACAAAATTGGCAATTGTGTCTTTTCTCCACAAAATTCAGACTTACAACAGTTAAAATAATTTTTTTTTTGTTAACATCAACGTAATGGAATATTTCTAACCACTGAATTTAATGATTCTCCAAGATTACAAAAATTAATCCAAGGATGTGATTGGATTGTTGGATTTCAAATTAGTAGGGAGTGTCATGTTGTGACTAATTACTTTTTGGGGAATAACTGTAATATTATTACTGAAATGTATTAGTAATTAGTTACACTACTGGTTACTGGGGAAAGTAATAATATTACTGTAATATTATTACTGGTAATGAGTTACTGCCCAACACTGCAGTTGACACATGAACTGTGCAGAAGAGTTTACGAGAAAACCGAGTCCATCTCAGTGTTGGAAGTTGGTTGTGTTTGTGTATGAAACGTATCCTTAATCCAAGCTGTCTGACCAGTTCTGACACTTCCTTCATTTTTAACTGATGATGTGAGCTCAGATTACAATGTAACTGCCATTGGTTCTACCTGATAACTACTAACAGTAATACATGCAGATCATTCTCAAACCACCCTCCTTAACTCAAACACTTCGCAATAAGTATATTCTATACTAATCTAATTAAACATTTCTGCTGTACAGTCAAACAGTGATACAACACAATGTGATCAAAGTGATCCTGTTCAAACATGTACAGATTTCTCTGGTAGGATTCTCACCTGCTGAACTCACTTCAGGTCGACTTACAGACACTTTCTACCTTCATGTGTGGAGGAAACACTGGGAGAGAAGAAGCTGCTCCTTTCTCCCCAGATGTTTTGTCGATTGTTGTTTTAGTCCTTAAAGTATCTAGATAACGCAGTCCAAATTATAAATAAATTAATACATTTCCTGAAGCTAGAGGTGACGTCTTCAGTCTTGATGCTGTTATAATAACAGTTATTGTTCTGGAACTGAATGAAGTTGGTCAAATATTTAAAAGTATCTATAACTGTGCTGAATGCAGGACAAAGATACTTACCCTGGGCCGCTGCAGCAACTACATACATGGGTCGCCAGCTCTACCGTCTGAACTAACCGGACACCCTGTTTAAACTTTTTTAATGGATCCTCAGTCCTGCCTTTATTTGCCACATCCAGGTATTAAAGGGGACCTGCTTCTAATTGGCACACGAACTTGTGTTAATATATGTCCCAACTCATTCACCCACACGATTCTACCATCGCAGACCTTTTGTATTGTCTCTTAATATTTATTATTACGCACCAAAATACCAAAGCAAGTTCCTTGTATTAAAATCCAACCTGGCAGTAAATCTGATTGACATTCATACACTGTATTTGGAACATGTATCTGACCCAGAACTGCTTTAGGTACTTTCACTGGGACCGACCTGAAAAACAATAAGTCAGTACATCAAAACTAAAATGTGTTTATAATCAGCTGAGACTCACCAGAACGAAAGTGAAAGTTAGAAATAATACTTTTATTTGCATTTAAGTGAAGTCAGTTGTCTATATAGCCTGTGATTAAAGTTTTCATCTGTTTGTTTGCTTTTGATCACATGACCACCAGAGGGCAGCAGAGACTCACTGAGTATTCACTGCAGGAATACAGACAGGATTTATAACAAGTGCTCATCGTTCACTCAAATCAAAGTAATAATCAAAGACCTAAATATGAACTGGTGGTTTATTATGTAAAGATCAATGTGATGTCAGCACGGTGAGTTTAAAGCCAAATCAGTGGAAACATCAAAAATAAATCTACAGTCAATGATGTACTTTTATAAAAAATCTCTCATCAAGAATTTGATTTGACTTTCACACTCACACTTCACACACTTTAAATCAATTCATCAATCAAATCTGACAGAGTCCAGGTCGTAAACATGGAGGGCTGAAACAGGCTCAAATGATTTTATTATGAAAAGACCTTTGTGCAAGCAAGGATCACCTTACAAACACACAACTTTATTATCACTGTACAAACACAACTTTATTATCACTGTACAAACACAACTTTATTATCACTGTACAAACACACAACTTTATTATCACTGTACAAACACACAACTTTATTATCACTGTACAAACACAACTTTATTATCACTGTACAAACACAACTTTATTATCACTGTACAAACACACAACTTTATTATCACTGTACAACACACAACTTTATTATCACCGTACAAACACACAACCTTATTATCACCGTACAAACACACAACTTTATTATCACCGTACAAACACACAACTTTATTATCACCGTACAAACACACAACTTTATTATCACCGTACAAACACACAACTTTATTATCACTGTACAACACAACTGTACAAACACGATTTTCGTGAAACTATATCATATTTAATTGAGGAAATATTGTCTATTTCTGTTCTGCAAATTAAAACAGCAAATGAGTGACGATGAAATAAAATCATAAAGTTTGGTTCTACCGAGCCGCAGTTTCCTCCTGAGGACAGATCAGCGTTTGTTGGATCAAAGTCAGTATTTGATGTGAAAATATTGGTTATTAATTACTCCCCAGCAGACTCACATAGACACATATTTGTGATGTGTGTTTGTGTTTGTGTTATCTCACATTAATTCATGTTTGATAATTAAATCCAGTGGAAGTCAGATAAAAAGATTCCTCGGCTGCTCCTTCAGGTTGTTTTTCCTTTAATCGTTCGTATGTTTTGTATTGTTTGTTTGCTGCTAATTTTTGAATTAAAGATGCTAATTTTACCTCCAGCAACAGTCGCTAATTTACATTTCAGCTGCAGAAAAAAAAAACTGCTTTTATAGATTCTGCTGTTAGAGAGAGAGAAGAGGAGGGGAGTCAAACTGTAACTCCATCAGATTGAAAAACAGAGAAAACAAGCAGAGAAAATAAGATACTATCAGCAACTCTGCAGCACTACACACGTTATTAGCTTCATATTAAAAACAGATGTATGTGTAACTGCCCCCGTTATGTGACGTGACAACACTTTGGTTACTTCATTAAGGTTAATAGACTTTGTTGTCATGGTTACAATAATAACAGTGTTTTACTTATGTTTCATTGATCCCTCCGTCTGATGATTCTGTGTGTGTGATGAACACCAGTTTGTCTGTCAGTCCGTGCACATCCAATCAACAGCTGTACAGATGTTATAACGGCCTTTTTCACATGAACTGATCTGAACACATGAATCACAGATGTCAGAGGTACAACGTTTTCACTTGAGGGTGACAATGTGCAACTGGAAAATAAAAGCCTGTACTCGAAGCTGCCTGCAGCATTCAATGTACCACGCAGAATGCAAACAGAAGCAAAATCTCCAGAATACATCGGACCAGTCCACCTCGCCTGCAACCAACCAGGCCAACAACAATGACTGCATTCACTTCTGAGAATGTTTGAGGCCAGAAATAACTGCGTCCATTTCAAATAGGGTTCGTTTTAAGAAAACTGATGGCAGTTAAAGGCCACGTTCAGAACTGGAATCAGTGCGGCACCAACTGGTCTAGAACCAAGAACCGCTTACAACAGCTTAACATTAAGTTAGCTGGCTAGCTGTTGGTGAGCTAGCATTAGCCAAGCTAGCATAGCTACTAATTTTCTCACATCAGTGTTTGTTCATAACTTTAGTGTAACATTCGAGGTTAGTAACAATGATATGAGATATTAGACACAGATGACACACTCCATTAGCTGAACTATAGTTACGTAATTTAACAGTTTCATTGTGCAGATACGATGGAAGGCAGTATGAACTACGTACTGGGTTCGTCTGTCTGTGGTTTTGAATACAGTTAAAGTTGTGGGAGTGTTTGGTTTAGTGATTAGCAGAGTTTCACAGATCCAGAGTCAGTATTTTTTAAATGAAGCGTGAGGCCACCAAACCCACAGCAGCTGTACACAATCCTTTATTCCAGACCTCCTCTGAGTGTACCACCCCTCTTCAGATTTATTATCATTCAGTAATAATATTGATAAGAACATTAGCCTATTGTACAGCTTTTATGTCCCATAAAAGATTAAATACGGTGCAAAGAGAGAAAAGACTGTTCGGTAAAAGAGGGAAGAGATTTACGACTCAAGATTCATCCGATGATCATAAAGAGGAGAGAGGCTGCAGTATTTCTTTCTGTCCTCCCCTGAAGGTGCAAAGCATGCTAGGATTGTGCTAGTGAGCCCATAATGATTTGTTAAACAGTTGGGAAGAAGGAGGTATTGACAACTGACCAATCAGATCTCCAACTGAAGAACAGCTGATCATACAGGCGACAACTATGAACCGAACTCTCCAAAAGATATTTTAAAATTAGGATTTCTCTAAGGACCCTCTCTGGCATTCTAAATGGATGCAGGTCGTTTTCAGATTCAGTCTGATCCTGAAGGCGTCACGTCCTGTCAGCTGAGGGCAGAGCAGCATTTCTTCATCCAAACTCAGTGCTGGAGCGTCCGTCTGTTCGACCTCGATGGAACGATGGAGGCTTACCGCCAGTCCGTCCATTAGTCTTTCTACCTGTCCATCAGTCCAGCAGTCTGAGGACGATGCGCAGCTCTGTGAGGAGGTCCAGCTGTGACTCACCTCAGGACAGACCAACCTGTTCTCTCTGTGTGTGAGGACAGCCAATCTTCAGTATTTTCTGGTTCCAGCCTCTCAGAGGATTTGCTGATTTCCTTTCGGACAGTAAACTGAATA
Source organism: Morone saxatilis (assembly GCF_004916995.1). Taxonomy (NCBI): domain Eukaryota; kingdom Metazoa; phylum Chordata; class Actinopteri; family Moronidae; genus Morone; species Morone saxatilis. The sequence goes on from NW_023339663.1 coordinate 209,071, forward strand.
TCGCTGGAAATTAAGTGACAAAATATTTGAAATGAAATTATTAAAACACCTTAAACCTGTTTGTTTCCTCCAGAGACTGCAGGGTTCATTACAGCCACGATATGAACAAACAACCAGAGAGGTGGACTCACATGACTCGGACTGGAGTCAGACTCGAGGCACAAATTTGATGACTTTAGACCCGAGTTTACAAAATCAAGAAAGACTTGCAAATGAACTTTTACACCAATGACTCGAGACTTCACTTGGACTTGAAAATACTTGATACCTTCCCCTGAGCCCAAATATTAAAATGTTATTCAGTCAGTGTGCTACAAATCAATTCATGTTGTGTAGCTTAATTGAATATGATCCAGGAAGTCTAGTCCAGAAGAAGTTTTATAATGTCAGGAGTTCATCCTCTGGGGAACAGGAATGGTTGCTCAGACGAATGGACCGTTCTTAGTGAGTCTTTTCCTTTTGACATTACATGATGTGTTTTTATATAATCTCCAGTTAGACTGACAGACAGACAGACACATCAGCTGTCTCCCTGCACAGTCCCAAAGCATCGAGAGGCTGCTCATACAGAATCAGTCAGATCGACAGTGAAGGAGCTTTGAAGAGGATCTGACGAGATGTCTCGTTTCTTTAAAACACAGCGAGCAGCAGCTGAAGGCTGGACGAGCAGAACGCTGGTGAGAGCATTCAGACAGACTGAACCTGACTGAATATGAAGTCTGACATTTCAGTGACTACATTCATTCTTGAAGTGAAGGTCTTCATTGTTTCAAGCAGCTTTGATGGTGTTTGAACTGCAACCTTTTACACGTTATTATGACCGACATTACAGCACCGTAGGCCACTGGTTCCCAACCTTTCTCCTTAAGGGAGTCCTTTTCTGTCATTGAGTAAACTCACTATGTGGCATAGTTTCTGAATATTTCATATTATATTCAATGTATAACAATAAACTGTACAATGGACCCAAACAGTGAACACAATAACTGCAGGAAACTTGTATAAAACCAGAGATCTGGATGAATTTTGAGCAGATTATTTCCTGTGAATATTGATCAGAGATGAGTTTTCCTTATATTTTAGGAACTTATACAGTTAGTTATCTGTCTGTATACAGTATGTATTCTATATTTAACAAACATACATAATTCAAAGTTTAGATCCTAAATGATAATAATAACCTTTAAAGGTAAAAATTCCATTTAGTTTTCTTACAGAATTGAATAATGGTGATATTTAGGCCAACTGTGGCCTTGTGACCCCACTGGTGTAGGCTGACCCCATTCAGCTACAGACAGTTCACACAGGAGGAAGGTTTATTCCTAATAAGATTATTTATTATGAATCCTAAATGGAACCAGTTCAAGAACCAGAGCTAATTTAATTGAAAAACGATTGCAGCGTTTTTCAACCATTTATCTGACCTCCGCTCACTATCTTACCACCACATTTTAGATCCTAGCTTATCATGGATGCATGCACACGACACATTCATGAACGATAAAGAAACTAAAATATTTCAGGAAATGTAAAATATATTATCATAATTTCAGTATTTTCATTCAAAATGTTGTTCTGCTGTATCTCCAGTTCGTTTGGGGGCGAGAACGTCGTTTCAGGTGACTCTCGTTTGTTAGCTGCCATTCAAACAAATACTTTGCATTTAAAAGTTCCCAGACAATGGTTTGGCACTGAGATCACGGATCGTCTGGTATCTGATGGAGACTAGTTCTCTGCGGTCCTCAATTTATATTTAACTGTAAATACTGTTTGAAAGGTTGTAAAGGTTAACATTTCCATCAGTAAGTTATGAGATACAGGACTTCAGATACAGTTACATTTGATCAGCACATGAAATTACGCAGGTCACAAAATGCAGATTTTTATAAATTTGGTTATGATGTCGAAAATTAACAGCAGAATTAATGTGTTTCATATTTTACAGCATCCTTTACAGCTCAAAAATACAAACATTTTAGGAGTGGAGGGAAATCCTTTTAAAACTCTTAAAGTGGCACTAGTACATAACTGGAAGAAACAAAGAACGACATGTTGTCAGCTTCCGATCTGTGGCAAGCTAAAAAAATAAATCAGGAAATCAATAAAGACCTTACGTTGGTGAGATACACATCTTCAACAGTATAGTCATTAATTGTGGTGGAGTTTTTTATTGAAATAGCAATAGACAGACAGACAGATAGAATAAATAAGATAGATGTCTTAATGAAGTCAGCAGCAGCTCTTCTCTCAGCTCTCCACACTGAGTTGTTGATCTGCTTTGGACTGCACACGAGTGTTATTGTTTAAAAGCAGAAGGCTTTAGATCCTTCAATTGTCACAGCTCCCATAATCCATCGCCGGCCTTCCTTTTCAAATCATCATCCCTTTCTCACTCCTCTCATCTCTCCATCTCAATCTCATCTCTCTTAACTCCAACACACACTCCCCGGACCTTCAGACGGCGAGCAGAAATCACCACGACGGCCACTCCAACATGTCAGCCTCTCCTCTGAGCCACAGACCGGCGAGTTAATTACAGCCGCAGCTCGTTTGCTGATCGGCACTCGTCAGCCGCCATCTTCCTCCTCCCACCGTCGGTGCTGGGACGGCAAAAAACAACAACTGAAGGACTGTGAAGGTGAATCCAGGAGCGGAGGATCTACTAAATACAATCACAGAGACATGTCAGAAAGATTTCTTTACAGAAAGAATATTTCTGCTGAATTGCTGTACTGTGATCCTGTAACTGGTTAATTAACCCCAGACTGCAGAAACAAGAAGTTTCTATCAGACCAAATGTTCATATCTGTAAACTGTTCACTGTCAACACTTACAATAGGCTACAGTGCTACAGTGTTTCTTATTCAGCCACAACCACTGAGGGTAAAGATAATGGCGGTCGTTCCTCAGGGAGGAGTGAGGAGACTCTCTGTTACCAGAGTTGTCATCTTCTTTTTGCAGGTTAAAGTACAGTGCTGTCTGGCAGTGGATGAGTTTTATAATGTCCCAACAAAACAGAAGCACAGCACACAACACCACACACACACCAACATTATACTGATACCTTACACTAAAGCCTCACACTCAATGAGTAAAGGTTGTGTGTAACAGTTCAGTCATTTTATTGTTCCATCAATGGAAACTTGATTTGCGGTCAGGCACAAAAACAATAGAGAAAACCACAATGGAAACAATTCATGTGTATGATGCTTAAATAGGATGCTAAATGTGTAGCTGCTCCACCCATTCCTTTAAAGGCTGACATACGACCAGTATGACCAATACGTGTGAGTAAGAGAAGCTGCATCACCTTCGCACTTACTCACATTGCACACACATAGTGGCTGTGTCTCAGGAGGTACAGTGGGTCATCCACAAAGCAGAAGATTGGCGGTTCAAACCCCGGCTCCTCCTGCTGCTCGTTAGAGTGTCCCTGATGTTTGTAAATGCCCTTGGTTTGTGTTTCCAATGAGCCGGTGGCACCTTGCATGGCAGCGGGTACTAACGTTCACCTCAGGATGCATGCATGAGAGTTCCACTTTTGAAATATGTGCCACTAACAGTGAATTAACCAATTTAAAGGCCCAGTGTAGGATAGAGTGGCATCTAGCAGCGTAGTTGCAGATTGCAACCTACTCGCTTCACCCTCCTTTTCCAAACACAAGGCAGAAATTAAAGTGGCTGTTTTTAGAGATCCACGTTGTTTGGCTCAGCTCAGCAATAAGAGTGGGGGCTTTCACTTTGTGCCAGATCAGGCTTTTACAATTCAGCCAAATTGAGCAATATGTTTTTTTTGCCTAACTGTGCTGGGTTTTAATGATATTACTTAAATGAAATGTTGGATTGTATTTAACAAAATACTGTACATCATAGGATCGTCCTATTATTCTGTATTGTATTTATTTATAAAAAAGAGAAAAACAAAAACAAAGAAACTGGGCCCGCTGTAGACCCGACACAATGTCTAAAGAGATGTTATCGTTTGAAGATACATTTTATTCATACCTTGGCAAAAAGAGGACATCATTAAGGACTTCAGAGACCGTTTGACAGCATGTCTCAGGTGTGATTTGCAGCCTGTTTAATTGTTAAAGTCGCGGCTATTGTTGGAACAATTGTTAAAAAGATGTATTGATATTTATTGTTGTGATAGTTATTGATCTTTTATCCTTTAAAAACAAGAAACGAGTGAAAAAATAGCAACAATATTCTCCAATATATTTATTGCTGTTCTAATAAACCATCATAAAAACCCCAGAACATTATCTGCCCGCTCCCTCTGAAGAACCCCTAGAGCTGATGGGGGCTGATGGGTGTCCCCCTCCTCACCCTCACCCCGGGTTACCCCCCCGTCCCACCCGCTGCATCCCGCCTCAGGTTTTGTTTTAATGGTGATGAGCAGAAACAGCAGATCAGGACGGTCGCTCTGTTTTCTCTCAGGGAGCTAAAGGTTGGATCTTTTGTCGAGCACACAGAGACATTCTTCGTCTTTATCTCTCTTTTTGGACTCATTTGGATGCCGCCGAACCCTGATGTCACCATTGCCTGCAACCAACCCACACAGAGCAGTTACCCTGTTCAACACTTACTCACCAAGCCATTTCCTCAAACAACTGGACTTCAGTGTTGTCCAGAAAACTCAACATATATCACCTGACACGCCCGTTTCTTTTCCAGGAAGCAGCAATTAATCTGAAAATCTGAAAGATAAAAAGACTACAACAGATCATCCATGCATAATGCAAACCAACAGATTTCACGAGGCTCTCAGTGAAACCATTTAGCGGCTTTTCAGCTCAAATCAAGGCTTCAAGTCATGAATTATGATCAGTGCACCAGGCTGCCGCATGCACGCTCCCCCGTTCTCTTAAAATGAACAATTAAGAAGCGGGGCCGCTAATTAAGCGCAGAGATCAAGCATCTTTCTCTCTTCGCCCTGGAGGAGGTTTTTTCCACTGGGCCTTTGATCAAAGCGACGCCCAAGGAACGAGCCCCGCGACGGCACGTTTCCTCTGGCTAAAACGCAGATTAATGCTCCGCTCGCAGGATCCCCCCGTTACAAAAGAGAAAGCCATGTTTCGCTGAAAACTAAAAACTGACACCGGCAGATAACACAACAAATATTTCCCGCTGAACAAGATCCATGAAAGTCGCAGCTTGTTGAATCATCATTACACACATGAAGAAAAGACAGCGACCAAAAACACTTGTTTGTGAGTCAAAACAAAGACAAGAATTTCACACAGGGTGCTTGTTCTCTGTGACTCTGCTCTCCAAAGCCAAATGCAAATGAAGCCAGGCGCTGGAACTTTTAAATTTTTATTTATGCCCGCCTACTGAGTTGCACATGTTTAATCTTGCCATTTCTTTTTCTCCTGCTCTTGTTCTTGGGGAATATGCAAAGTTTATCAGGCCTGCATCCTGACTTTCATGTCAGGCCTTGGCTTCTTGACTGAGACGCAGACAGACGCTGAGAGAGATTGAAGAGTCAGGTAGAGGCAGAGTTAGCCTGCAGGGTTGAATCAGCGCGCTGACGCCCGTGTCTGCTAATTCGCCCTGACATGCTCCTGATGCCAGCCCTTCATTATAAATATTTTTAAAGGGGCTCCGACCTTCTGCGCGCCCCGTCCGGGACCCGGGCCCTGCGTGCACGAGCCTTTGATTTCTGCTCCTCCGTGGGTTTCAGGCTCGTCATTATGACAGCGCCGCCTGACAGCTCCTCATCACATGCCTCTTGTCGTCTTTTGTGGGAAGTTTTGCAACAATTAGCATAAATATTTCATCTCTTTCTGCCCCGCGTCGTCCCTGCTGCTGCCGCTGAAACAGGATCCGGCTGAAAGGCTGACGCGTCCCAGAGATGTCACAGAGCGCTGCCGGAAAATGACAAACCTTTGTAAAGTGTACTTTTCTCCCCATTAACATACAAAGATGAAGCAACGGAGGCAAACAGCCAAACATATGTACCCTTTGTGGAATCTTTTATTGAACATATTTGGGAGCAAAGGCAGCGGAGTTTGATTACGAGGTGAAAAAGCCTCCATGAATTGCGGCCTACGAGTATGCAAATGTCCCCGCTGCATTTAGGAGGTAAACTTGTACACATTATTTATTTCACACCAACTTATTTACATTCTAGATGGAAAGCCATCCGCTGGAAGTTTACCGAGGGGACCGCCGCTCCCCGCCGCGCCGTGTGCACCGCTGCTGACACTCTGAGTTCTGACAAGTGAGAGAAAGTCAAGAAACTTTCAGGTAAGTAGTGCAGAAAACTCACAGAGAAGCTCAGTCTTTTAAACTAAGTTTTATTTCAGTCAAATGTTTCAGTCTGCAGATAATGAAGGTGCACGAACATTATAAGGGCACATAATGCAGTGCCAATTAATCTCAGTGTCTGCGTGCGCCTGCAGCCATCCAGCAGCTAAATTAAATATATACTTACATCTGATTTCAAAGGAGCTGTAAACCCTCTCTGGCTCCAGCGCCCACTGTGGAAGACTTTACTTAAGCTTGAGGAAGAGCATCATTAAAATTAAAGTGAGCGAAGGGAAGAGAGAGAAATCTCACCACTCGTGCCGTTGGCTACTGTTCAGCACTTCAAAACAAACTGCAGGGGCAGACCGAATCCAGCGCCGCAGTCAAACGCTTGTCTTTCACTATTTGATGTTGTTTGTAGGCGCTGAGTTGATTAGTTCCCCCAATGAAAGATTCAGAGAACAGACAGAAAATACAACCAAAAACACATAAGAACAAGCTCACCAAGTACACCGTCGAACTTGTAGCTCCAAACATGGTCACTTCTGGCTCCACAAAGCCACGACGGCAGCGGCCGTAACGCCAAACAAAGCCATGAGTGACGCCTCGGTGGGTTTACACTAACACTAACACGATGCTGATATTCAGGTAAGTATAGTCACACATTCACACGGACTGAGGCTGACGGACAACATCTGGACGACGTCGTTCCCTCATAAAGGTTCAGTCTTATTTAAGAGGCTCTATTGGCAGAAATTAAGAATACAATCTTGAAAATAAGAGTTGTTGTGTTTTTTAACACAGACAGTGACAGGAGAACTGCTCTTATTAGTTTCTCGTTGTCCAGATGTTTTCTGCTCATTTGAGGGAGCTACGTAACATCACAAATGAAGGAAAAAAGTTCAAATATTTGGATGGAAGTGTTCTTTTTTTATTTTCAGCTATCTGTACTTTCCTAGTATATATCTGAACTTCCTACTCCTACATTTTAAAATCAGTCTCGTTACTTTAGTTATTTTTTGCATCTGAGGGGAATTATTAACAATTTTTACTCTTTTTGCATTGCTGCACACCGAAGAGAGAGGAACCCCGTTTGAAGTTTCAGTAGCTTTGCCAGTACTTTATACTCTTACACTGTGAGTAAATTTCAGAGCCTGGACATTTTCACTTTATTCTGAGCAGATTCATTTAATCGACTGGAAACATGGAAAATGAGGTTCCTCTGGCCCGTCCTCGTGCTCCTGATGGCATTTACAAGAATCCAAAAGGCCTGAATGAAAACAACCAATCAGAGACGAGAATGATGGAAAACAGACACAAACTCTAACGGTAAAGATTAGACCACCTCAACTGAACCATTTGGCACACCGCTTTAAGGGTGTGGTTTGCTCTTTCTCAAACATGTGGCGAGATGTTTGGACTGATTGTAGACCTCTGAACGGAGGAAACAAGCAAGTCTTATAACAGGGACGTAGGACCAAAAAGCTGAGAAAGACTCTTTACTGAGCAGTTATAAAAACAGCCTCGGTGGGCACAGCCCTGCTTGCGTCTCTGAAGGCTCTGCACCATTACAGCAGCCATCTTGTCTTCCCACCGGCCTTCTTCATGGATTATGGAACAAGGCACTCCCATTAGTGACAGGCTACGTCTCCAGCCTCTCTCGTCTTCACACAAAGAGGAAAAGATATGCAGAATATAAAGTTAAACAAAGGGACGGAGGAGTGCTGCCACTTCAAAAACCAAATTATAATAACTTTTCTTTCTCTGTTAGCATTTTTCACCTTCCACACTGCACAGAAATATCACTGCATGGCCAACGCTTTATCAAATATAGAGGATGTTGATTTCCTAACCTTAACCCTTTTATATCTTCATTTCATATCATTTAAACACAAATTTCCTCTCAATGTTGATCAGAATCTCAGCAGTGTCGTCTGTTGTCGGGCAGATCCGTCACTGAACTTCCTAACAAAGCCGTCATGTAAATGGACTCAGTCAGCTGTGTCCTCCATCTCTGATTCTCCTCTCCAATACATATATCATCCACATAATAACCCTCATCTACGCCACCCCGCCCCTGGGTGACCACAAGACCCCCACCAACCTTCAGGCATCTACGGCACCAGTGGGATTTATTATCACAGACGTACGTCCCTGTGGGCGGGGTGCAACATACGGTCCAGAGTTCCTGCAGGGACAGTCTTATTCATGTTTGCTATGGACAGCTGACTGCATGTCGATGCTGTGTGATCAAACTATCGACAATACGAAACAACAGCAATCAGAATAATCCAGAAGTCTTCACAGCTCTGGCTGGAGCTGCTGAGGCTCATGGGTACTGTAGTATTTTAATTAATAATTAGCTTATGGGTCTGAGAAGTGAAGCAACTTGCCTTCTTTCTAATGGCCAGCAGGGTGCGATCTATATCGAGGTTTCTAAATGATCCTCCACAACCAACGGGTAACGTCACGATAGGTTCACGCTTTGTTCAAACTGATGGAAAATGAGTTTACAGCCATGATAGCTAGGTTCTACTTAGCATTAGCATTGAGGTAAATACTAACATGAATATGCAAAGATGCGCACAATTACGTGCTAACAGGCTTATGTTCAGATGTCGCTGTCCCCTGTCGTTGCTGCTGTCGTCATCGTCACCCGTCTTTTTCATGATCGTCATCGATCATTACTGTTAATGTAGTTGTTGCTTCTGTTGTTGCTGTAGATCTGTTTGTCTCTCTGTCTCTCTGTTCTCTCTGTCTCTCTCTTTCTCCCCAACTGGTCAAGGCAATGACCACCACCTAGAGCGCCGAAGGGTCTGTCCTAGGTTTCTGGCCTGTTAAAGGCAGTTTTTCTTGCCCGCCGTCGTCAAGTGCTTGCTCATGGTGGTACTGTTGTGGTCTCTGTAAATGTTATAGAGGAGTTCGGTCTAGACCTGCTCTATTTGAAAAGTGTCCTGAGATAACTTCTGTTTATGAATTGGCGCTATACAAATAAAATTGAATTGAAAATTGAATTGAATGTCCAGGAGACGTCTGTATTTCATGCTAAGGAACCTTAAAGGTGTATCATGAAGAGGCAAGTTCACAGGTAACATTCTCACAATTGTGTAATCGTAATTCTGCTAAAATCACGTCTGCTGTCCAATCATCCTGAGTTCGATCTTCTCCAAAACCTTTTTTGGTCTAAGCGGTCGTCCAGTTATTTGGTAAGAGTTTTGACAGCTTTCAGCACAGCGCTGGGATGATGAAACAAATTAGTTCATAGAGCGCCGCGCAGTTTGGGTTTGAACGGAAACCAAGCAGATCAGGGCAAATGAAAGCGCACTAAATTAAGAGCGGATTATCCACCGCGCGTTAGAAAGGGGAAGAGCATATACTGTACACCAAAGGGAACACAGGATTAAAAAAAAAAAAACTAGTCACAGTTTTTTAAGGCATAAGCTTTGGTTAGGCGATGTTTTTCCCTCTTAGGACTCCGTCTATGAGGTGGGATAGGTTTTGTTATGCAATCTTCCCTGGTCTGTCTCCTCATCTGTTGCCAGGTCCGCGTCCTGGCTGGGAGAGCTCCCATCTTCGCGTCCCGGGCTGCTGTACAGCCCAAGCCCAGCGCCCAGGATGAGCTTATTATTACATCCTTGCAGTCAGCAATATGCAAATTGAGAGCCCAGCTGATGGTGGCTGTGTTGTTTTTGATGGAAGAATAGGCAAATCACCGCGGCAGACATGAGCAGGCTTTTTTAATTTTCCTGATGAATTGGGTAATGCGCTTCAGAAAGAGGAAGGGAGTTGCATGACGGGGCGTAATGAACTCTTTAGGCAGCAGGACGACGTCTGGGAGCGTTTTTCATTACACTGTCCTGGTGTGAAGAGCTTCGGTCCACGCAAAATCTGCTCCCAGCCAGCTCATCGCGCTGCAACCCTCTGCGAGGCGGATGCCAGGTCCAGGTCCGGTCAGAGCTCACTAGTGACTGGTTTACATGCCGGCTTCAGGTAATCTGATCATTAACAGTCTGCTTATTCCCTGGCGGGACTAGGGGCGTCTCTCACATCTGCAACAATAACAAAAGATGTTGGATGCAGGCTTGGTAGAAGCAGGCGGTGGGGATCATGGGGAGTTGTTGTCTGTCACCACCATTGGCGTCATTGCCAGTCAGCTTCTCCCGCCGGTTTATGGATTCCTTCCCAGTGTTCATG
>NW_023339663.1:219541-222442 GCF_004916995.1 Morone saxatilis
CACCAACAGACTGAAAAACTCTTTACTGATTAACTGATTAGTTTAAAACAATCCTCTGACATAATAAACATCCAGCTATTTGTGCTCAGATCAGATGTCAAATATGGTCGGAAAAGTCTACCAAGAAGTCTGAAGTGTGCAGCCATTTAATCAATCATATTAATGGTTTTGCTCATAGTGTGATAGAGAAACAGGAAATGTAGATTTATAGAGAAAAGACAACATTTACTTGTCATATCATTGTTAATTTAAAAGAAATCACATTATAAACCTCACATCTCTTTCTACAGTGTAAAAGCATGATTGTATTTAAAGGTGACATGTAAAAAGGGATTTAGAGACCAGTGCGGCCTCAACAACAACAGAAAAAGATTAAAGATTAAATTTATTAAATAAGAAAACAATAAAATCATCATTTAGTTTTTCCCCTAGCTAGAACGGAGAGGAAAAAGGAAACAGTACTAACACAATCAGACGCTGGATAATAGAGTGTACATTGTCAATAACTTCAGCTAATTAAACCGTCCTGAAATGAAAATTAGTCACTGTTCATTTTCAGCCGCTGCAATTTCCTGATCATTTCCTAAAAATGACAAATAATATTCTCCTTGGGAGGAAAACAATTAAAAAACAACATCTTCATTCCTGTCAGGAGGTAAATTAATATTTGTGGACCCAGAAAACCGAGCGAAGAGTCCCAGTAAAGTGTGAGCGGGCGGCGGCTCTGCCTCTCGCGCTCGGCTCTCCCATCTATCAGCGGAGCTAATTCACACCCAGTAGAAAGCAGTGCCGCCTGAAAAACAGCCATAATTTTGTCCGTCCTTATGTATTTATCAAGATGAATAATCAAGATGAAAAAGCCCCCCCGCCCTGGAGCTGAGAGCGGAGGATCCTTCACCGCCGATCGCACCGCCACATCAATATTCAGGCGATCAGCGGCCCATGAGTAAACAGAAAGAAGCGCTGGCCTCGGCATATTTAAAACGCAGCCATTTTAGCACGGCGGCTATTAACTGATCTCTCCGTTATTTATTTCCTTTCCTTGTTATTAACGCCGGACGTGATATTATTCTAATTATATCAGGCCCAATCAGCAGTATTGCCTGTCTCTGGCTCATTTCCATTAGCTTTGTCTTTCACACTGTGATACTAATTCAATGAGACATCAAACATTTAAATGGAGCTGAGATGCAGAGGTCAGGAGTTTTTTTTCCCTTCTTGCCTCTGCACTCTGTTATTGCTTCGCTGTAATTGTGTTTGTCCCCCCGCCGGATGACTAATTGTGCCTAGCTGCCCGTCCCATCAGACCAACTGCACACTAATATGTTAGTTTGCTCTCTAATGCTAATATGTGTTTTGTTGCGGACGAGGCTCCGCTGGACTCGGATCACGATCCAGAAGAGAGAGAAAAAGAGACGACAGTGAGGACGAGACAATGGGGACGACGACAAAAGACAACAGGAGGGAAGACGCAAGATGACATGGAAGAGATGACAGTGAGACTTCAAAGCAAGAGGACAGGGACAGAGGACAGAAGACAACATGAGAGGAAATAAGATGACATTATGAGACAATGATGGTAAAAGGGACAACAGAGGACAACAAGAGGAAAGGCACAACACAAGGGAGAGAAAGGAGGACGATGAAACAAGGGGACAGGAAGCATGATGCAAGATGGGTAACAACTGGACAACAAGAGGAGACCTGTGCTATTTGTCCTGAGATAACTTCTGTTATGAATTGGTGCTTTACAAATAAAATTGAATTGAATTAATATGATAGTAGTGAGGTACTGATTTTATGATTGTGGTGTCTGAGATTTGATCTGAGGTGGGGATGGGAGTTTGTGTGTCTGATGAATTGTTTTATTATTTAGCAAAATCTTATTAAACATTCTAAATCAAGAATATTGATCATATAAAATAACTTTAATGTAAATAGTAGAATTGTCATTGATTAGTCCTATAGGTAATGTTGAATCAGTTTACGTCATATCCATCATATCAGAGGGCGACAGTGACTTAGGGTAAGTGACTGACTGTCTCATTAGAATATACACACACACACATACACATGCGGTGTAACAGCATGCCGACAACAGAGTTATCTGTGGAGGCCAGGCAGCAGCAGCCGAGAGCTGCTTCTATCTGCACAGGGAGGCCTGGTGGCTCAGTTGGCAGCTGGTTGCTGCTCCTTAAAGGCAGCTGACACTTTTGTGTGTTTTATGTCAACCAAAAACAAGATGCAGGTGTTTTGGGGGAAAGATTTATATTATCTCCGCTGTCTTCGCTCACTCCATTTTTAAATTGGAGCCTATATTTATCTCGGGAGAGGCATGATTCATATTTCTATTCAGGATACACTGTATGAAATATGTTAGTTTTGAAGAGAGTGTGTGATAACTAATACGTTTGAGTATATTTAACACATATTGTCTGAAGATCCAGTGTGTAACATTTAGGAAGGATCTATATGTCTGCACAATGAGACAAATATACTCTGTTCAACAAAGGTATGTTATACTACAGTGGGAAGAGATAAGTAGCGATAGTGCAGTTCATAGAACAACTGACTAGTTATATAAGGAATGTGGTAGATTTCCTTGCATTCTCTTCTGAAATGATGTATCGTTTACTTATGTCTAATAGAGATTGCTGTTTGAGGTTTCTTGACTTCTTCGTACAAAGAATAGATCTTGCAAGTATTAGATTTGTAACTCGAACACATTGTGAGTTCATTGGTTCTCGTGAATCGGAACAGATAAACTAGTTTGGATACTTTACACAGGAGACAGCAACTTGCTTTCTGTTTCCTACCGACAAATAACGTTGGTTCCTTTTTATAAGAGCCCGACCAATACAGTATATGGGTCCACTGTTATTGGCCTGTCGCAGACATATT